>NW_017805016.1:522954-631405 GCF_001891065.2 Hippocampus comes
AAATTGTGTCTCGAGAGGGTGGGGGGGGGGGGGGGGGGGGGGGTTGTTGGGCATCCAGCGCAGAGTAAACAAGCAGTGGGTGCCTAGTCACCCAGTCCCTCTCCCACCTAAACCCCCCCACCCCATCACACCAACAATTTGCTTGGCCGTGACCTGCGTAAATGAAGCCATTAGCCCCGGTGTGACTGCGTGTCACCTACGGCGCTGACAATTTGGCATCTGGGCTCCCAGGTGTCTCGGGTTTTAAAAAATTAAATAAATAAATCACAAACCATTCATGAATGACCCCCCCATGAAGATTAAATCAGATTTAGTAGCGCAATGATATACTGTTTACCAGAGGTGTTTAAACTCATATTATATTACATTATATATTCTGGCATAACGCATCATTTTATGTGGCACACTTATTGCTGTTCAAAGTTGGATTTTCTCTGCTTTAAGACGTCTGTGAAAAGTGGATTTCATCATCCAAGCGTTTAATTTGTGTGTTCAACGCGTTAGTCGTGTCAATCTTATGTTTCCATCTTAGGTTAGCTTAGCAGTTAGCATGGCTTCTCCCTCCCGAAGAACGATACTTGTCAGAAATGTAACTGATTCGCTCCCACGGAGGCGATGATTACAGACTTTGGAACAATTCCGCGAAATGTTTCGCCGCGTCAGTAGGAGCCAGTCAAACCTCGTTTCAAGGTAGCTGGTGCTGCATAAGTGACGGTGAGTTTTGCCTCAACCTCTGACGTGACGTGAGGAACGCAGTCGGCCGTTGATTCTCAGTTTTGCTCTTCAATGCGTTTGAATGAGATCATATCACGTATCATTATACAAAAAAAAAATACTCCGGTGTATTTCTAAAAAGTAGCAGTAAAAAGATCTGTGCAACATTTGTGGTCCTCAAGGTTACAGTGTGCGCACGGACCTTGTGCATCGTTTGTGGTGCTCCGTTTATTGAAGAGGCAGCGCTGGCAGCATGTTATTTCCTTGTCGTTTGCTCACATGTGGTTCCGCCCCCCACCACCACCACCACCACCACGCTGCCCAGCCACACACCAAGACTTGGGGAGGTTATAAAAGTGGAAGGGGGTGATTAAGAGGCAGGAATAATGGCCTTCACAAAACAAAGAATGTGTTTAACTGCCACAACGGCAACGTCTTAATCTGACTACCGTGCTCAATACCGCAAATCCTCTTCTTTTTGGCTTGATTCTCAAAAATGGTTAAAAAAAAAAAAACATGAGAAGGATGCGCTGTAGCGGCATGATTTATGTACAACGCTGACCTGGGAGGATTTAGGCCGGAGAGGAGTTCGAGCCGTGCTGACCCGCACATCAATTCTGCATTGTTGGACTCGAGTGGATCCTTCTAAATCCGGGATTAGAAAAGTTAAATTTACAAACACCTTCACCTCTCATCGCTCTGACACAAGTGCGAGAGAGGAAACGGTCGGGCGGTCGGTCAGTCAGTCGGAAGAGCTGCCCGTCTTCTAAGCATGCCCAAAACCTCATCACTTTTGGTCACGCCTTCTTTTCGGGCTCTGTGTTTTGGCCTGCTGGCCGCCTGCTGTAACCGCCAGCAATGTGGTTGTGAACCCGGATGAAGCCATGTCTCTACAAGGGAAGTTATTTTTTTAAAATAGAAAATTTTCAACGCTTTTGGGCCTGGACAACCGAAAGCAAATTACATTTTGCGTTTGAAAAGGGCTATTTGAAGAACCTGGGGGGGGCTGTGGGAGGCGGGTAGACACATTCACATTTTTAACATTTTAAGCAATTTATGAGACACCCCACATACGATCAGGGAGAAATGATGTGCTTCTTGCTTTGACAGACTATTTCATGATGTTTGTAAACAAGAGGCGCAAGGATACTTCCAAGCGACAAAAAATGATTGACCACTTACTGTAACTGAAAATGATGACAACAACTCTTTGTGTTTGGAGTTACACTGCCAGATTGTACCCCAAAAGGATGACATATTTTTCCTTGAAAAAAAAATCTCAATGACAGAGCAACACCTGTGGGTAAGGAGGAAAAATTGAGTGGATGTGGCAAATAGTTATACGTACAACGAAGATTTCAAGACTGCCTCTGGGTTGTCATTATCACACATTTTGCTTTCTTGGCTACGAGATATAACTTTTTGGCGACAAAAACGCCTCACTTTGCGCCACTGCCCTTGTTCCTTGCCACCAGTCTGATGCTAGCTAGTGACGCTAATCGCTATTCACACCCACAACTGTTTTTATTTTTGCGCTCAAGCTTCAAACGTCGATGCAGAGGAATGAAGTCAACTTGTCGACTAGTCTACCAATCAGTTCGGTTCAGGTATTTTAAAAGTTCAAATAATTTTTGAAAAAAAAAAAATCAAGCCTTTCTATTACGCTGTGTGCGTGTCAACTGAATGCGCTGAAACCACTCCCCACTCAAATGTCAATCCAATAACACTACCGCAACCTGGAAAAGTGGATGCTATTTTTTCGAACATCTGTCTTGCACCTTCATGTTACTACATGTTTGAGCTGTGAAAACAAATCCACTTAAAGCCTACAATGGAGGGAATATCTTCCACCAGGTCGCTGAGACAATGAGGCACTCTGAAGCTGCCACGCAAGCAGGAAAACCCCCGTCCACATGCTGGCTGTAACTGAGACTTGTTTTTTTTTTTTTTTTTTTTTTTTTATCCCTTGCTCTTGCGCCTTCTCTCCGTGACGTGTGTGCACTCACGGCCAACAACGATGCGCTCTAAAGCGGCCATGCCAGCTTAACCCTGTATCGCCACAAGTGAGTACTATTTAGTTCTCAGCCTTTGCACATGTATACCTTCAAACACATATATAGTACCGTATTGGCCCGAATATAAGACGGTGTTTTTTGCATTGAAATAAGACTGAAAAAGTGGGGGTCGTCTTATATTCGGGATCTAGACATTATACCCATTCACGACGCTAGATGGCGCCAGATACCATTGAAGCGAATGCTGAAATTGACTCCCCAGGCCAAAGCGAACCCCTGTCACGAAGAATAAAAATAAAAATAGCGGTAGCACGAAGAAGAAAAATAAAAAATAGCGGTAAGAAAGAAAAGAGAAGAAAATAATAGAAGAGATAACAGAAAATGGAGAAACGTAGTGACAATCTGGAGAAAAGTGGGTCGAAGATCGGCCAGGTTAACCAGCAGCTGAGGAGAAGTTATGATGTAATTTACATTTCGAAAACCAGAAGCCATTCATTTATGAATGTGATTGCATTTTAGTTTACATATTTAAATGTTCAGATATTGAGATTTGAATGAGGCAAAACAACATGCTTTTTCTCTCAAATATATTGTTATAATCATTTGTTTCAGATGTACTGTAATTATTTTCTGTATAAAAATTAATTTGGTGTTCAAAAAGTCTTTTTTCAAACTTGAGTCTTGAAAAAGAGGGGGGGGGTCGTCTTATAATCAGGGCCGTCTTATATTCGGGCCAATACGGTATTTGGAAACATGTCTGAATTTATTTTATAGGGCATTAAAATATAGACATAGCTGTGTATCTGTGGACCAAAGCAGAGTTTAATATTTACATCTCACAGTGCTGACCACGATCAGGTTAGAAAATGACAGGCCACAGCCACCCTACATGACCACTGACCTGACATGATGGGTGTTGGCCTAGGGAGGGCAGGGGAAGGGCAGGGGCACGCATACAGATGGTCATGGGTCATCGTCTCATTCAGACGATGTGGACCCCTGCACTCCAGCGAGCATCCATACTGCCAGCTTAAGACTTGTCCCTACATGCACCATGTGTAGTCCTTTTAATGAGTAAGCCCATACGTACTTTGCATCCGTTGTGCGCGCATTGTGTGTTTGTCCGTAATTGAGAGGTAAGCAAAAAAAAACAACAAAAAGTTGCCTTTAAAGTAGGCCAATAAAGATCCTGTCTGTAATGTTAAACACCTGCCCATAAAGCCCAGAGGAATGCTAAATGAAAACCAGTTTCAGATCCTGTCTCCTGTCTGGGGTCTCACGTCAAGACAGCAGGATTTGTAATGGCTGTAACCAGGATTATTGAGTTCAAGCAGACCAGCCAGGAAGTACGGAGCGTGGAAAAAAACATCACACAGTGGCCAGTTCTCCTCCCATAACGGACGCTACAATGGCTAGTGGATTATTCCTGCATGTAATTGCACAGAAGAATCAATGTGACAACTTTTAGCATCAAATATGTCACAACCCATCACGGCGGCATTGCTTCAGCGCTGCTTTTACACCCCAATGATCAAAGCGCCTCACTGGGGGGCTGTATAATAGTAGCAGACACGCAAAAAAAAGTCTTCTTTGTTGCAGCGTGAGCTAGACGCGCTATGACAGATGACCACTGCCGCTCTAAACACGCTGATCCTCTGACCCCACAAACGCACATGCACAGTAGCATGCGCACGGGAGGCAGGAAGAGGCTAGCGGCGAGCATGTGACCCCGTAGAATGCAGCCATGATTTGGCACGACCTCATCTCTGGTTTCCATTCCACCGCCAGGCCCTGACGCCCGCTCCCCTTTTGCACCTGTCGAGTGCCAATAGACCCCCCGTCCGCTCTCTGTCACCACAGAGAATATATGGCCCGGCTCCGTCAGTCCCGTCTGCCTAATTAGTCCCTAAATGGCCTCTTGCTCTTCAGGCCTAACTCGTGCGCGGTTTCCTCGCCTCCTCAAGCCCGATATGACTGAGCGAGTAACTAAAAGCTGAGCTGTGATTTCCACTGTCGCGGGCTGACCCATTCACCCGGGGAGATTAGGCGCTGGCGTCTACACGCAAGGCTCGGATAATGAAGCAATCAGTGCGGACGGCCGGGCGGGCAACAGCAGTGTGAGTTATACGCACGCAACCAGAATCATGCAACTTGACCACATACACATGCACACACAAATGTGCCACACCTACAGACGAACACATGCGCGCGTGTGTGTGTGTGTGTGTGTGTGTGTGTGTGTGTGTGTGTGTGTGTGTGTGTGTGTGTGTGTGCTTCATGCATTATTTCACACTGCGGTAATGGATGGAAGCAACAATGTTGACTGGCGCCCATTCACAACTTGCATGTTGGGTACCTACTTGATTCAGTAAAGTCACTTTTGTATGCACCATGTTTCAAATTATTATGCAAATGTTTTTCTTTGATTTTGGTAAACAGTCAATGCCAGTGGCACACAGAATAGTTTTTAAGTCATCAACGGTTGGAGAATATTTTTTTTTTCTTTTAAACAAACTTCCTAGTGATAGTATTTTTTCAAAAAATAAAAACTGAGTTTTTGTTTTTACTTTGTGGGGGAAATCACTGTTATCATTGGGAAGTTTGTTTAAAACATTCAAATTATTCTACATTTGTTGACTTAAAACGTATACTTACATGTACCATGTGGTGTTCAAATAGCCTTTGTTTAGAAAGGTTACAAGTTCAAACTTCCCACTAATAGAACAAAAGCTCGTTAGCGACGGTGCTTTGTATTGTGTGTTAGCATCAAGCTAGCAGTAGGCAAGGTTGTGTAGTTAGCTAGATAGCTATCTGGCTAGCTATCGAGCTAGCCAGATAACTAGATAGATAATGCTGTATTTTCAATGCAGTCTTACGAGGCGCAAATTAGCCCCTTGGCATTAGCCGTGTGAGCCAGCAATATGACGGCACCAGTGTGAAAGTGGGAGCCATGCCTCTGTAAGGCCATAAATAATAATTATGAGCAGTTAAATATGACCTCTCCAGTGAGGCCCAAGTGCTGCAGAACAGCAGGTGCTGAGGTTCCTCCAAAGTTCTTTCCATTTTGGGCTTATGGGATCCACTGGAGGCAACTGTTTTATTTACTCTAAAGAGGCTGTTAAAACTTTTGAGTATAGGTTTCATTCAGAGGTGCATGTCTATTTATATATGGCCTTCTATTATTTGAGGCAGCTGATGCAATTAAGACAACCCTTTGTACCACAAAACTGAAATTGCTCAGAAATGAATTAAGAAATGAATTAGGTTTAACACGGACAATTAACCACCCTGTCAAGAATGAACGCTTATCACTTGTATTGTGTATGTTTGACATGAAATACAGTTGGCAATGAGGGTATCATATTTGCCAGGAAAATTAGCCAGTTCTGCCATTTCACTTTTAACCTGTTGCGTCACTGTCAGGTCGATATATTTTATGGAGTATGGCCAACGAATGATTTATTTCAATCTCCAAAAATGGGTTTAATCATGAAAAATACAATGCAAATTCCATTTACGAATTATTTTATTTAATAAAGAAATAAAGCCAGTATCAAGAAATAAGGCCTGCATAAGAAGTTGTATCCCAATTTTTATTTTACATTTTTAAACCCATTAAAAAAAAACAAAAACCTCCTGTTGTGTTTGTTTGTGAGCAGCAATGTTCATCACTAAATAACACTATTTTATGTACTTTTACTTTACTTACTTTTTTAAACAAAAACGGGAAAATGATGAATAATTTAAACTTATCCCCCCAAAAAAAACTAAATTTATAACTGTTTATATGTTTTTAAGTGGTCAATTTGACCTGAAACATAACAGGAAGTTTGAAATGGGTCAATTTGAACCAGAGCATAACAGCATGGTTAAGCGGTCGCACAGCATAGGAGGATAGATATGCAAATTTGCAGAAAACGGGATGACATCATAGCAATTTGATTGGACGATCTGTGTTTTGACAATTTCATTACAGCATGACTGGATTCTCTTGTGGGCTCAATATTACATAACCATAACCACGCGGACTTGGACTGAGAAATACAATAAAAGCAACCCCATGTGCATCTTTAAAAAAATAAATAAATAATAATTGTATGTAAATAAATGTTTGAAAATAAACAGTTCCAAAACATTAAACGAGACTGTATTCTACTTCAAAGTTAAATACAATTGAACTATATTTGACAAAGTACTGTATTGGATTTTTAAAAAAACTGTTACAATCGCAATAGTATTGAACATTTCATTCAGTGATTCTTTCACATCCCTCCAAAAGGAGCTCACAGTACGTCAGCAGAAATTGCAAGTGAATGATCAGAGGTTGTCAAAAAATAAAAAGAATGAACTGAGGGCAGAACGGTAATTAAAACTTTTTTTTTCATTTTCATTACAGTTCCCGTCCTAACTGGCGAACACGCTCCATTGGAGGACTGTGTGCAACATAGGCAGTGACAATGACCCAAAAATGTAACAATGTTAAAGTTTTCTTTTTAGTTTAAAATGGCTTACCTTAACCAGATTCACGTGTTGCATTGTAGCCAAAAGGTTCAATACTGGCGGATCAATACTGCTTCTGGTGCTGTAAATCCTTGTTGTGGAAAGCAAACGCTAGTTGCCAAGATGAATTTCTTCTACTTTGTCTTCTAAATGGAAGACAAAGAAAAGGAACTTAGGCCGGAAGTACGGAAGTCAGAAGAATTGCAGAGTCATTGCAGAGAGAGGATTTGCTTTTCACTTTGAATTTTACAAGTTACATTTATTGAGTGTAACAAGTGTTTAGATGGGTGGGACGTGGTGGGGTTAGCTTAACGTAAATTTAGAAAAAAAAATTCTAAACTTTGCGTAAATTCACATATCATGGGGATCATGGAACGTATCACAAGTGAGAGGACACTGTATGTTGAAGTGATACGTCTCGACTGAGACACTAACATCTTTGGACGTTGGGGCAGAAGCTCAGTTTAGCCTGGGTTGTTAGTGGAAGTTATGGAGGGTCTTAGCCACATTTGTATGTAACTTTTTGCATTTTTTGCTAAATCAAATAAACGGTAAACTGTGGATTAATTTTCAAGTTACCAAAGCATTCCAAAACTGTAACATACTGTACATTCTCCACCATTTTGTAGCCTGACATGATTCTTGAGCCTTCCATATTTTCTAATGCATATTTTCGAGCGAGTAGTGTAAGTGAAGGCACTGCGTGCCTCGCAGGCTGCAGACAGCCTAACGTGAGAGTGCAGACATCACGTGACTGCAGCACTTTCTGTCTGGGTGCACGTCAGGGTCTGACTGTCTCTTCCTCCCCGGTGAGGAAGAGGAGGCACAAGCACACGGCTGGCGAATGAAAAGACGCCATCCACATGCATGGCGAGACGCACGTCAGACTGTCATGCAACTCGGATGCTCTGAGGACCAGACGGAGGAGAATGTTCAAACAAAACGCGCGCGCGGATCATTCATCAGTATCCCTCCTCCTCATCCTCCTCCTCCACTCACAATCAAAACAAGGATGCTCTCCCTCATCAATGCGAAAGACAAAATCGTTATCCCCCACGCGGGTTCCCGTCACGACTGACATGAGATGCGCAAACTGTCTCATATGGGAAGTTGCATGAATGGATCGGAAAAAGAAGAAAAGAAAGCATCCAGTCAGCGACTCACTCAGCCTCCAGCGCACGCGTCCGTCCGGCTGCTCCACTCAGCGTCATCCTTCATCCGCCATCCAAAACAACAACAACAATCCAGAGCTGGACATCCGACACTTGCCATCCTGTGACTGTTTTTTTTTTTTTTTTTTTTTTACTTTTTAAGTCGCGTTGATGTCACTTCCTGTGAGGATGGTGCCCGGGGATGTCATGGGAAGCTGGCATCCGGAGGTCAAAAGTTCACGGCAGAGGAAGGAGAGGGATGTGGCGAAGAGGAGAAGAGATTATAAAACCCTGAAAATGAAAGAAAAGGATCATCGGGCTGGTTCCAACTGTGCACTATACGTTTTATATAACACTCGCATTCACATCATCCCAACTCCCACCCCCATTCCACCTCCGTCATGCGCCTGCGACTTGCAATTCCTGGTCATGATTATTCACTTGTGGATAGCGGAAGCATCACTTTGAACATATTTGACTGACGCTCGGTGCAGTGGTGATGCTCAAATCACCTTTGTCCATTAAATTGAATGGATTAACTTGTTCCAGCCCCCCCTACCCAAAAAAAACCCCCAAAACAAAACAAAAAAATGCACTTTTTAAGATCATACTCTATAAAAACATGAAGGAATGTAATATCTGAAGTTTTTACAGAAGATCAGGAATATATGCCTGTGATTATTTTTATATTGTCCGCCTACATGTGTTGCTCCACTGTTTGTGTTCAAATATCAGTTGCTTCAAGGCTTAGAGCGCTGCAGCAACATGCCATTCTTTAGCATTGCTGTTAGCATTAAGCTAAATGGACTTACTACCTAAGGCTAATCTATGTGGTTGCTTCAAAAAAACACAAGAGGGACAGTAAACAGCTTGTAAAGATTCGAATTTGTGACAACTTTACGCTTGTATCATTCCAACTTTTTCGTTGGAAAAAAATATGAATTTGTTCAATCAAATCAATCAATCCGATTTTATTTGGATAATGCTTTTCGTACATAAAATGTGACACAAACTGCTTTACAGTAAAAAAAAAAAAAAAAAAAAAGGGGGCCCCCTCTCACCCAAAAAGTTCAAGAACCCCTAATCGAGAGAGGCGCATGAATCTTGATGCTAAGTACTCTAAGCTTGAAATCAAACAAATAATGGGAAAAAAAATAAATAAAACAACGACGTTGGTTATTGGTGGATTGTTAGCATGTCTTTCAATATTTAAAGCAAAGCAGCGTATAAAAGAGTCCGAAAATGTACAGCTATGGACAACGGCAGAGTTTATTATACTTCATTCACTGGACTCTTGAACAGTGTCAAGAAATGTTCATTTGTGTAAAAAAAATAAATAAATAAATACATTTAAATAAGAATACAGTCGCAATGAGTATGGAGACGAACTCTTAACTCCTTACCCTGAGCTGGCCACGTCATAAACAGCCAACCTGACTGAATATTTTACCTCAGCGTCATCAATACATTCTGGAACACATGAAGCCATCTCTGATTAAAATTTGCTGTTGTCATTGGATCATTTCCCACATCACCGAGATTGGGAATCACTGGTGTCCCTAATCAAGTGTCTCAGTGACTCTTGATGGAAAGTGTTCCCTCTCACTGGCTTCTGCTCTTTTACCTTTGAACCCACCCCCATCAGTTCACGAGGTTTCCTCTCGCATCCCGCTCAGAACTCGGTGATAGATGACCATCAGCATGCCACTAGCGCACACAATATTTCAATTTCCTGCATCGAAGAAGGAATTCGAAAGGTTGCGAAAAGTTCATCAGCACAGTGTGCCGTCTCCCGCTCGCTCTCACGACAAGGCCCGGCAATTTACTGAAGAGCGCCAAACCAAAACATCGGGTTGAAGAACATTCCAGAAAGACGGGTCCACCATGTGTCGGGTCGGACCCCCGCTGCCTGATGGACGGCAGGATTTTGACACAAGGGAGGACGAGTTCAGTGTGAAAAACCTTTGCAGTCGCTTATACATATATGTATATAAAGACCATCACTTGTAGCATTTTGCAAATATTTTTAAATCTTTTAAAACATGAAGTCAACCCCAAAGTATGTCTAAACACGGCATTCATATTGTGTTTGTGGAATATGAGTTAAGCAGCAAATTCAATTTGTTTTCAACCATCTCAGCGGGCGGCCATCTTGTCACTTGCTGTCGACTGAAAATGACATCACGGTCGCTCAGGGCTCAGGTAATAACCAATCATGGTTGAGCAAAATAAACAACAAAAAAAAAAAAAAACCTGTCATTTGTCTCTATGTTGATCAGTTAATAATTAAATGTGTTTCAATGTATCCTGGAGAGGCAGGCACAAGAAGAGGCTCCGGTCACATGGTGATATTTGTTTGAATACAGTTTTGTGTATGCAGTATACAAGAAATACATATTTTCTGGGGGGGAGGGGGGGTTCATTTTGTAAACATATTCCCTGTGTTTGTGTACAGACTGATGTAACTCCTCAAGTCTAATGGTGACTCTAAATTGTTTACACAGCATTGTATTGCTTTTTTTCTCTCTCCATTTATGCACCCTCCCCACACCCCTGCATCCATGAAACCTAGAGACACCCCTGATGAGTCGAATTTGTGTTATGCAAGCGTGAGCAAGGCTTGCAGAAAGGAACCAATGGTGTGTCTACTCAGGATATGACATTCTGCGTGTGTGTATGTGGGGATGTGTGTGTCATGTAGTAGTTTCTGATTGGTTGTCTCTCTGCTTTAAAGGCCTGCTAGTGGTGGGCTGAGCGAGATGGGTTGCAGCATTTGAGGTAAGGCTGCGAGGCACGCAGTGCGACCTAGTGGATGGAAAGGGAGCTTGGGGCCTATGTGTGCGGGCATGTGTGGATATGTGTGTGCTGAGGGTGTGTGTAGGGTGCAGGGGCGTCAGATCACACGCATACGGTATATAAAATATACACAAACATTGTGTCTTAATCTTCAACCCAGCCGCTGGGGGGCAGTGCCCTCCCCTGGGGGTGCACTGTACCCCAGTGCCGGTCCCAAGCCCGGAGAAATGGGGAGGGTTGCGTCAGGAATGGCATCCGGCGTAAAACTTTTGCCAAGACGACCATGCGAGTTGGTAGGACGGTTTACAGGGGCGGATGGAAATTACTGACTCGCTGTGGCGACCCCTGAATAGGGACGTGCCGAAAGGTGAAGAAGAAGAAGAAGATTGTGTCTTAATCTTCACAAGCACATTCAATGTCTCAAACTAAAAGTCACTCAAACTAATTTATCTCAGCAAACAAACACACACACACACACACACACACACACACACACACACACACACACACACACACACACACGATACAAATGGGCGTTTGCGCCGTTGCAGGAGTGAACACAGCTCACTTGATTCCCAGCCAATCAAAGCAGCTCCTCTAATTCCCTTTAAAACTACAGTACATGTGAGGTGCGCAGTCTAAACAGCCTAACAGACTCTCTCATTGGAGTCCATGCAGCAGATCGGCGCACGCAAAGTATGTTTGTAAGGAAGTGCAAGACGATCTTGACTTGCAGATCATGTAGAGTTGACAGCTATAAAGTAGGCATTTGGAGACTGTTTCCAAATGCGATCATGTGTCGATGTGTGACAACAGATCCCGAAGTGTTATTTGTAGAGGTATGTTTATCACTGTTGGACATTTTCCCAGAAAAACATCTGAGGTGGGGATGCAATAATCGTCAGGCGAATAAATCCTAAAAAAATTTGGTAATGACAGCCCAATGTCCACCGTCCAGCATATTACAGAGTGCTCCCTATCATCCAAACTCTGGATTGCTTTTCCGCACTAGGGTCGCTGGTGTGCAGGAGCGTATCCCAGCTGACCCTGAACTGGCCGCCAGCCAATCGCACACACCACTGTATGTAACAATCAGTGTAATATGATGAAGTGAATACCTGGCTTCTGAGGAATCCAGAATTTGACAACCCAGCATTCAATGGTGCAGGTGTTCCTTTTATTGTTGCCCATTTTGTATCACTTTTTGGGTGATGGTCATCTGCTTGATGGAGAAAAAAAAGCATCACAACCCCCCTCTCCCCCATCAAAATAAAGAAATAAATTCAGAATACCCTGCCCTTCCAGATGTATATCGCAGAGGAGATTGCAAGTACTTAAGAGCTGATAAAGAGGCGGAGGGTTTTTTTTGGGGGGGGGGCATTAAATTTTGGGAGATGGTGCAGGTTTTAGCCGAGGCCCATCAGCTCAGCAAGGGCAGCAGCCCATTTTGCCTTGAAGGGGATTAATAATGAATTAAGGCGTGCGCGCACACACACACACACACACACACACACACACACACACACACACACACACACACGTCCCCCCCCCCAAAAAGAAAAATATTCATGCATGCTAATGCATCCATTATTTATAGTGTGAGTAGAGGCAAGCCATAGCGTTGGCCTCATGCAAGTGGGGGAAGGTGTGAGGGGTCGATCGAGGCCTCTGCGAGCGCTGGGGCAGTTGGGGCAGTATGTTGGTGGGGGTCGAGGGGCCGGTATTGGGGTGCGGAGGTGGTGGTGGTTGGGGGTGGGGGGGTTTCTCTGCCAGACAGGCAGCTCATGCATCAGGAGAGGGCCGCCAAGTGTGGTAGGGGGAGGGGCGGATTAAACAAATAAATACATGATAAGAAATAATCATGGCGGGGAGCAGAGTGAAGACAAAGAGCCTAAAAGGGGGAATGCCGGATGGGAGGTGGGGCTCACTAAGTCAGGATTCACTGTCTGGACTCGCCCCTTTTTGGCCAAAAAGACAGAACTTTTAGAGATATGACTTGTTGTGGTAAAGGGGTGACTCCATCTAATCTATTGTAGTAAGCTGTAGACTGGCCCGAAGATGGTCAGATGGTAGTTTTGACATTTATGAGATGAAAGAGATTGCTTCATGATGTTATTTTTGACTAAAAACAAGAATACTGGTCGTTCTGCAAGTTTGTTTGTTTGTTTTACATGGCGACTGTTGTCAGTTTCATGATGAAAATCAACAGTGGAGGGCTGCAGTCATGGTATGTTTCTGTTTATAATGCTTTAAAATACCACTTCTGCATCGAACACAAACGGTTGATGCCAAAATGGTTCTTTTCATGGCCAATATGGTTCATCTTAGTTTGTTGAATTGGAGAGTGACAGTAGAGGACTGGAAGTGTGGCAGAATCGATTATAGATCAAGATTTTTTTTACATTTGGCAAAAATTGCCCAAAATGACTCATACATCCAGAAATATACTTTCTTAAGCAGTGCTCGACACATTTTTTCTTCAACTCAATTAACACTGCGAGGATCAAGTCTATATTCCTGTGAGTTATCTGTTATATCGTCTGTCTTCATCTGTTGCGCCACCATTTGCTTTCAAATATCTATTACTTCAAGGTTTATAATAACATTGCAACACCAGGGCTATTCGTTAGCTGGTCCATGGCATTTTGCATCTTTTTTTAAGCATGTATAAGACATCGCAGAATAGCACAATTAAAAGCCGCAAAAAAAAGACTATTATGACTCAGTCCCTGTTCAGTTGTCATATTTTCTCAAAATATTGATCAACATGACCTATTTAACCACCAAAAATGGAATTTAACTAAAACTTTGGCCAAGGTTCAGTGCGTCAAATTTTCCAGTCACACATGGCCTCGTATGACTGGCATATACAGTAACAGTTTGTCTTTCCTTAAATCGTTTCCATGTTAAATGCATTCTTAAAAAAATGATAACTCCACAGCTTCAAGAGACAAATGTCACATGCAGAGATGAGGGGTCGGAGGAAGTGGCGTGTTCTTTTCATGTGCACAGCATGCCAGGTATGCGACGGGCCAGGCAGCACTGAGGCGTGTCGGCTGATAAGATAAAGAGGTGGCACAAGCCAGATGACTTTCCCAGCCGACTGATCCCCATATTAGCATAGATACACAGTCATCAACATGATGCCTCATCTCCATAGATATGATTGGGGGGCCATGCCACCACCACATCAGGGCTTGTCAAACGGGGGTCTCCGCACCCCTGGTGGTCCGCCAGTTGGAGCAATGGGGGTCGGCAAAATAATGACATACATATGAGGAGCGGCGTGCCAATAAAACAAACATGATGAAAAAAAAAATGTTCGCTGATTTCTCTCTACATGAGTTTTTGGGCCAATTAAAATCTGTGTAGTGATCGAGGCGTATTGCCGAATTCTGAAATCCGTGAATGAAAAAAAAGATTGGGCAAAGGGGTTCGAATAAAAGGTTTATTTCAACAGGGATGGAGTCCTATGTTCTTAATGACAAAAGCTATATTTTGATGAAAATATAAAGTGAGATATTTAAAAGTATTTCAGATATGAGCTGTTGTTCGTGTGATTTCTAATTTATTTTTGTGCACTGACTTGCCATTAAAAGTTTGAGATTCTAGCGCTGGAATATGGCAGTGAACTCAACACATTTCATAACAAGCAGCAATTTGGCTGATGGTGCAAAAAGGGCTTCAAATCACTCCTGGTTGAAGCATACTGTCAATCTATTCATGAAACAAAGAGAATTACACGTTGCTAAATGTTAAACAGCCAAATAGCTTTGCCTTACTAAAGTCCAATTAGCTTAATGCTAACAAATGATTAAAAAAAAAAAAACGACCAAAAAAAAAAAAACACTGGGGATAATTCTCTGCCATCAAGGATTTGATGTCCAGGTTACATTTAACCCTTTCATGCACCCTGTAACCTGATAACATGACAAGCTGTCCATTGTAGTAACCGCTGTCCCTGAAAGGGTTAAAGGCAGCAGGGTGCCTGTCTATAGAGAGCAATGCATGGACAGGACAAGTGTGATATGAATAAAAATAACCTTTTTTTTGGCCTTAAAAATATCATTGAATTGTTGTAAAAATCTTCATTGCGGGCATTCTAATTGGATCATGCCGGGGCCACTCAGGCGCCATTGTTTGCTCCTCTTGCTCCTCGCGTGCATGAATCCACATCTGTGGGAGTTGTGGCCAATATCTGGGCAAAGAGATTATCAGTGTGGCTTTGCAAAAAAACAGTTTGACTGGGATTTCCCGCCCATTTCAAAGTGCCGCCCCGGTATCTAGCGCTGGAATATGGCAGTGAACTCAACACATTTCATAACAAGCAGCAATTTGGCTGATGGTGCAAAAAGGGCTTCAAATCACTCCTGGTTGAAGCATACTGTCAATCTATTCATGAAACAAAGAGAATTACACGTTGCTAAATGTTAAACAGCCAAATAGCTTTGCCTTACTAAAGTCCAATTAGCTTAATGCTAACAAATGATTAAAAAAAAAAAAACGACCAAAAAAAAAAAAACACTGGGGATAATTCTCTGCCATCAAGGATTTGATGTCCAGGTTACATTTAACCCTTTCATGCACCCTGTAACCTGATAACATGACAAGCTGTCCATTGTAGTAACCGCTGTCCCTGAAAGGGTTAAAGGCAGCAGGGTGCCTGTCTATAGAGAGCAATGCATGGACAGGACAAGTGTGATATGAATAAAAATAACCTTTTTTTTGGCCTTAAAAATATCATTGAATTGTTGTAAAAATCTTCATTGCGGGCATTCTAATTGGATCATGCCGGGGCCACTCAGGCGCCATTGTTTGCTCCTCTTGCTCCTCGCGTGCATGAATCCACATCTGTGGGAGTTGTGGCCAATATCTGGGCAAAGAGATTATCAGTGTGGCTTTGCAAAAAAACAGTTTGACTGGGATTTCCCGCCCATTTCAAAGTGCCGCCCCGGTATTATACCAGCGACTTGCCCCAGAAGTAAATCCCCTAATATGATGGAACTATGAGCGGATCACATCATGTTACATGAGCTGCTGTGCTGCAGGTAATAGTCAGCCACCCCCCAATTAGAACGTTTGCCAACAAGAAGCACCACAGGCGAGACCACCCCGAAGTCAACGGTGAACTAAGCGTTTTTGCATTGTGCAAACATTGCAACCCCCAGAAAATACAACTAAAGGCACCTTGGTGTTTGCTTGCTTGTTTTTTTTAACAATCTCAAGTCAACCGCAAACAAGACAAGCCATAAAGATCGGAATGATGTCAAAACACCGCCACATGAGTCACTATTTGATGTGCCACACATTGATTTTTTATTTGTCATTTTATGACAAATAAAGCAGCTTAATTACACATGCGACCACCACAATAAAAGCGCCAACATTAACAAGCAGCTTGTTAACAAACAGGACCTGCTTTGAAAGCATATTTTTTTTAAACGCTTTCACTCAGCACTTGTCTTTTGTGGCCCATTAGCAACATTTAGAGCAATCACCCCCGTAAAAAACGAACAGGGTGAACAAAAAAGCACTCTAATTAGGACACCGTTTTATTGTAATCCTGTACAAAATATGGAACTAAAAAAAAACATATTTTAAACACATGTAACACATTCAATAATCATCCCTGAGTGGTTGTTCCCAATCTCTTACTCGCAACAAATGTGAAACTATCATAGAATATCACTGAGGAGACTAAACTTGAAAAAAAAAAAAAAAAAACGAGAGTGTCTCTCTTGCACAGTTCTCCACATGTGAGCTGCTTACTTGTCAATTTAGGTTTACTGTAAGTCCGACGTATAAAAGAGAATCAAACATTGTACATTTAGACACCAAAATGTTCAACTAAACCATATAATTCCAACCAAAGTCTGTTAGCTTAATGCTAACATATTGTGTAAAACGCCACAAATGGGCTAACATAGATGTTACGTTCATATAGATTTACTGCTACTTAAATGTGGAGAAGCAAAACATTCAAAAAGAACACACGACAGTACTTGCAAGCGTCTATTTTTGCTGTTCTGTGGGAACAACAGATATTACTGGAGCCTCTTCTCTGCCTCTTCCACTACTTGCTGTTATCTTCTTGGCTAATTTTGTCTTGGTAATTCTGTTGCGATGTATTAGTTAATTTTGTTTTGTTAATCTACTGCTTTTCTAAAAAATTAAGAACAGGATTTTTAAATCATAGTTGTTTATCTTCTTCTCTGATGCTGTATATCTTCTACTAGAGCTCAGTGTAGCCAGCACACTGTGGCACAACGTGATACGACACTAAAGGCACCAAAAAAAAATTTCAGACAATTCTACAAGAACTCTTCCATACATGTTCTGTACCACTCGGTGCACTTTACTCTCGTTAAAAAGTTTTGTGGGCCCATTACAATCCTCATTATATTCCTTTCTAAAAAAGAATAGAAAACATTTTTTTACCCACATCAAACATTGTCTTGTCTGTATTTCTTATTAATTTAATGATCGAGTTGTTTATTTAAAAAAAAAAAAAAAAACACGAGAATGAGAGCGTACATTGAGGAAAGTTATTTAAGGCTATCACCACCTACTGGCCCGGCATGTACATTACAACATTTTCATTCGTTTTTCCCAGGTTGGTGAGATCAAAGATTGTTTTGACAATGTATCCGTCCAGCCATCCATCCATCCTTTCATTTTCATTTTCACCGTTTATCCTAAAGAGGGTTGCGGGGAGTTGCTGCAGCCTATCCCAGCTGACTTCAGGCGGAAGGCGGACTACACCCTGAACTGGTCGCCAGTCAGTCACAGGGCACGTATAGAGACAAACAACCAGTCACATGCACAATGTCACTGAATGAGAACCAATGCCACGCTGCCCTCACCCAAGTCCGGCCAGTGTACCACAACACCATGAGTGACTTTGACAATGGATAAACAACTAAATGTTTGTGCAAGGTAGTTGTCATGTAAGAGGATCCCAAGACAAAACTGGGCCATATATTGGGAGTTGCATCCCACAGCTGCGCGAGTGCAGCAGGAAAAGAATCTCCATTCCATCTTCCTGACCTGCCCTGGTTCGTCCAAAGAGGAAACTTTATCCCCTCGACTATGAGTCAACTCTCAACCTCTTCACGAAGCACCTTTGCTTGTGTTTCAAAGGCTTCCTGGTTTTCCATTACTGGCCAAACACGGCGCAGCTGTACACAAAGTGGTCACTCTCGCCGTGAGTCGATGCCGGCTGAGGGAGATCAAGCACCCCCCTGGCAAAGGCAAACATGCACTTAAAAGTGGGGTGAACCCTCTGGATGCCACAAGTGTTATTGCTCACCACAAAAGAAAGAATGGCGGCACGCGTGTATCACACAAAAGTGAGACCGTTCGTAGGCCTGACGGTCAAAAGCCAGGAGGCCTCTTGGAAGGCTGCTTAGGGCAGGCAGGGTGTCCATTTGCCGCCCGTCGTCCATTCTTTAGCGGCCCACGAACATGTGACATTGATACCTTGATTTACAAGTCACCCAAATTTTAGGAGGGAGGACCTGTCGCTCGGTCATGTTTTTATGCTTTGCGTTATCAGCATATATTTGAAACGCGAATGAGTTTCAGGCACGCAACTGCAAACATACAACATAGGCAGTTTGGCAGAACTACTGCAAAATGGTCTTCAAAAAACAGACCCTGTATCCTTCAAGTCTTGATTAAAAGGAAAAAAAAAACGTTAACTGACAAGGCGCTAACTTTGTCATTAAAAAAAAAAAAGGTGCTAACTTCAGACTAACACACAAAACACAACACACAGGTTTAGCAAAACAAGCATCAATATTGCTGTGCAAACCTGCTACTTGAACAAAAATGGTACAGCAACACATGCAGACAGCATCTAATAAGCACAGCCATTTATTCTTTCTGCTCTGTGATATTACTGCAGCTTCGTTGCCATGTTTTATGGGTTTCATGACCAAATCTACATTATGTATGTATGTATGCATGTACACTACTGCTCCCTAGTGTATAATGTGCACACAGCAGAAGGAGCAGCATAATGTGGATTAAATTGAAGCATGACCTCATGATGCATTAACTGTTTTTTTACCTTCTATTTAATTCTTTTTACAGCATGTTTTCATACAACATAATACTGTCAAGTGCTATTTTTTCTTAAGAAAGTCAAATTGGCTCTAGCAATCATTTCTGTGGGCGGCCCTCGGCAGAACATGTTTGCACACCTCGACTCGCATCGGAGCGGCTAAATATTTCATTTCATTCTTTAAGACGAGCATATGGACGTCATAGCAGTGGTCACTCTTGGGCGATGCAAAGGAAAATCCACAAGACACCCCCCTCGAGGCAATCCCATCAAGCTGCATTGACTGGGGGCCTGTGTTAAGCAAATAACCAAAGAAATTGTTACCTAGTGAATCCATTACCTCTTCACCGCAGCCCATTGTCTTTGGGGTTACCTTTTAAAAGGCACGCGCTTTGCCTTGGAATGAGCTAACTTAATTACAATGGCAAATGGCAGCTCTCCTTAACATGTCAATGGTGCTTGGCCCGCATGCATAATTCTGCGGCGTTATTGTGGCGGCCGCTGCGATTTTCACTGACAAAACCAGGCAAACCGCAGGCACGACAGGCTATTGTCATGGGCGCATCCATCTGGATCAAGGCCATTAGAGGATATTTGCACTTCCTCTGTGGCTCCTGGCTCTTTTTTTTTTTTTCATGGTTTTGTTTTTTTTTGACATGCAGCAGAAGGAACAGGCCTGACTCATCAGTAGTAGGCCAATTGAGATGCAGATTGACCAGAGGGACAGTGTGGAAAGGGGCAGCGCTCCTGTCAAATCCAGTGATGGACACCCACGTGGGGGCGGATGGCTGGCTGGCCTGCAGTTTCGGGGGGCCGGCTGCAATTGATGGGACGTGGCGGGGCAAGCACCCTGCGTTGCCGTCTTTTGTGCCCAGAGATTTCGGAGGATGTATCGCAATGTTGGGGGATCTTTGGTTTCAGCACACTTCTGATGTCAACTGCCTGCCATGTACACCTAAAACAACAACTTCTCATCTGCTCACATACCTGAACTAGAAAGCAAACTAAAAATGGACCATTGACCTTTTCTTAATGTGTTTAAACAATAGGGCCACATTTTGGCGTGTACAAAATGTGGTGCCGTACAGGGAAGCATTTCTGGGCTTATTTCTGCTCGAGATTCCGTTTATTGACATCTTTTCATGCAACAGAAAGAGGATTTTGTATATTTTGAAAATTACAATCCAATTCTCATTATGAAAGGAAGTGATCTTACCGGGAGTAAAAGTGATGCTATTTTTATTGACTTATATAATGCAAGTTTTGTGTCGTTTTGTTCTCTGTTACCTTAATTATAGCCATTCTTTGCTCTGGTTGTATTCAAATTGGGTTAACATTCTGAACATTTTAAAGAACCACACTACACTGCTTACAAAGTTGAATTTGGATTTCTAATTTTATTATATTATTTTTATGGCGGATATGTTGTGATTGGCAAGAAGGGAGTCAAGGAGGAATAGAGTCAATAGATAACATGACATGACTTTATCGGTAATTGCATACTACGAAAAAAATGAAACATGGCAGCACAAACCGTCCCACATTCATCATCTGACATTTAAAATCAATATTCATCATATAACATGACAAAAAATAAATACAACATATTATACAAGTCAAGGATGCTGATTGTCAAATGTATTAAGATGTGTTTTGCGAGTCAAAGTTGCCTATGAATTCGTTTTCCTCTCATCAATCAATCAGTGGACGGAAAAATGCAGACATCATCAATGTCCACCTCGGTAGTCCTGTAAGTACAAATTTGAAATCGGATTCGTTACAGAAACAGTCCTACTGTAATATAGTTGACATGACATGAGCCACTACTACTGATTCTGATGGGCCAGGGCAGGTTCGATTGACATAAACATTTTTGACTGACAGATACACTTGAACGTACCTGCAAATACATTCGAACGAACTTGAAGGCTTAACCCTTAAAAACTGCTTATACCAGTCAATACCCTGTGATATTATGGGGGGATGCTCTGTTTTCAGCACCTAGCATACAAGTATGTTCAAAAGTATTTGCCAGGCCAATGGATTTACTCCACAACGGCAGTTGCGGACAAAATTTAAAAAAAAAAAAAAAAGTCACTTGTTTGTCAAGCTGCCACTTGTATTAGAATTTTGGTTATACTTTATAAATGGAGGTAAGCTGTATGCAGTATCTTCAAAAAGTCCCCTTTTGAGACCTATCCAGTAGAACCAACACGTGGACGCGTTAGCTGTCAATCCAGACCTGCATGGATGTAACATATACGCTTGCCGCTGTGTGCTCAGGCCCCGGCCGCTGTGTCGGAATGCTGACGGTGCCACCCCCTACGCCCCCACCCCGATATCAGTCTTCATTTGATTAAGACTGGAAGCTCGGAACTCCAAAGCAGACATGTGATGCTGAGGCGGGTGGGCTGACATGAAGGCGCAGAGTTTGATAGGCAAAAAAAAAAAAAGTTAAGGGATGCGGGTGAGTTACCTGTGGCCTGGGCTCCAACTGGGAGTAATTTGGAACAGACTGCTCCCAACTGCTCCCAAATGTGTTCATTAGGTTGCGATTGGACTGCGAGCGCAGGTGGGGAGGGCCTGCTCAGCCTGACGCTGAATAGTCCTGATTGTGCCCAGCATAAAACGCCATCTGTTTCAATGAGAGGCAGAGAGCGAGAGACTCACAAGGAGGAGGGCGCTACCCGTGAAGACTCATGTTTTATGATGTCGGGAGGTGGCGGGGATCTTGAAGCAAGGTACACGAATAAGAATTTTTAACATCTGAACCAGGGGCGGGCAAAGTATGACCACCCATGGCCTGCTACATTTTTTTAACCTGGCTCATTAATTTCATAATAGTAACATATAAACAATAACAACAATATAGATGCAATAATATGTAACATTGCATAGTTGTACATTTAGTAATATTTATGAATGAAAGCAATAAGCGGATTTTTTTTTTCTGAAACGTCATGGCTGTGAATTACAACGCATAGTGAAATTCGTATTAGACAAACTTTTATAGGTGTAAAAACATCTCAAAACAAAAAATGAAAGTATGTCACAAAAGTATGTAAATTTCCCCATTGTGGGACAAATAAAGGATATCTTAAAACTGATGTGCTTAAAAAAAATGACCTGAAATCAACGTCAAAAATATGTTTAGGGATACAAAAAACCATCTTGGATTAGAATTAGCAGTTCACCAGTGTAATAGTTAAAAACACTTTCTTTTTAAATAAATTAAAAGATATATATTATTGACATTTTATATCGTTGTCATGGCATGGAAAAGTTACCAACATAGTTACCAAACAACATTTAAAGGCAAAAAAACCCAAAACCCAACAACATTTAAAGGTAAAATACAACATTTAAATGCAAACCAATTTCAGAGATTTTGAAAACAGAAGAATGCAAGTCATTTAAAAGCAGTAGTAGAGACATAATAATTAAATTACATTGATAACATTAAAACACATTATCACTATTTTAAAAACATTTAAAGGATTTAAAAGTAAAAATAAATGGGAAATAAAAAGTTTCTAAATTTACTAAACGACAGGACTGTGAAATAATTAACACTGTTTAAAATCAAAAGGTATGGGGGTGGGGCAACGTTTTTA
The DNA here is from genome assembly GCF_001891065.2 of Hippocampus comes. Lineage (NCBI taxonomy): Eukaryota > Metazoa > Chordata > Actinopteri > Syngnathiformes > Syngnathidae > Hippocampus > Hippocampus comes. The sequence continues at coordinate 545,810 of NW_017805016.1, forward strand.
ACCTGAATTTAAAAACATTCACTCAGGGCTGACTTCATTTCTACTGGCAGCTTACTCCATTTGCATGCGGCATAACACCCAATTGCTGCTTCACCGTGTTTGCTTTGAACTCTGGGCTCCCCTGATTGACCCAAGCCTGCAGGCCTCAGAGCCCTCCTGGGTTCATATATTCAATTATCATTTTCTCAATGTATTCAAGACCCAAACCGTCCAGTGATTCATAGACCTGAAGCAGAATATTAAAATGTATTATTTCATTATATGGGGCTAACAAAATGGTAATCAAAGTTCTTTATACACCGCAACGCCTTATTTCCATGGGAAGCGAAAGAGAAGAAGGCCCACTAACGTCCGCTAGGCCGACTTTTGAAGTGTCTTTATCGGGCTTGGCAGCACGGTCTCTGCGTGTCCAAGCCCGCTCGCAATTGTCAAGCCTTTATGCTCGCCAAGGTGTGTCCAATGCGTCGGGGCTTTGTGCGGCGAGGGAGACGACACATCGCATTCTGTCTTGTGTCTTGAACGAGGTACGGCGAAGGGCGGGGGAAGTTGAGACTGTGAGGGATGTACAACAGAGGGCGGTGAAGGAAGGCGGGGGGTGCGGGGGGGATGGACAAAAGGAGAAAGTTGAAGAAAGAAGGCGGCGGATCTTCAAAGGCGGGACGCACAAAGGATCTTAAAGCGTTACTTCATGCAGAGTTGTGCCAGATGTAATTGCGTGATTCCGGGAGAGCGCTCCACCCTCGGACACCGGTGAGGGGACGAGGCCAAGGGAGGGAGGACGGGAGAGTTGCCTTCAATAAACAAACAATAGAGGGAAGGCCTTGGAATGTCACTCGCAATGGCCATCATGCAGCCAAAACGAGCAGACGCCATTAGAAAGCCACAAGGATTCATAAGAAGACACAATTAAGCTGAGTGCATAGCGGGTGGAAAGCAGTTAGGAGAGGTATTCCATATTCTAGCGTCCTGAATTATCTCCTATGCACTCTCTCTTCACTGCTTAGACAGTTAAGTGCATTAGTAGAATGACTAGGTTATGGCGTAGTGGAGCAATTTTGTCTTACTAGTAACATTTTTTTGGACTACAGCCTAGTAGGACAACTTGAGAAGTACTAGATGGTAACTAGTAGAATTGCATCAATTCACAGTACTGGTAGCACATACAGTAGCTATCAATTAGCGCACTGATTTGCCTCACTCGTAACATGAACTGTAATCACCCGACGAGTGCGCCCAAGTTGTTATTCTAGGCAAGGCAAGTTTGTTTATAACGCACATCCATAGTGAGGACAAGCGGTTTGGAAAATGGGGTGGGGGGATTTTATACACAGGCAACTTAATGTGCTTCACGCTAGCAAAACCACAACGCTTAAAAACGTACAAACAGAGTAGCTGAAGACATTCAAAGGCAAAGAGAACAAAAGTACCTTGTTTAAAAAAAAAAAAAAAATTAAATGCATCGACACTACTTATGCGCATTTACAAACAAAAGATTAAAAGCAAAGTGAAGAAATAAAAAGTAGCTTTCTAAAATTACACACAGTGAAATTGATTTTTAAAACTGCTTCAAATCTGAGGAGAAAAATGTTTTTAACCTGTATTTGTACTTCTGTTGGTAACTTATTCCATTTGTGTGGTCCATAACAGCTAAATGCCACTTCACCATTTTTGCTTTGGAACCTGGGCTCCACTAATTACCCGTGTCTGCGATCAATTAATATTTGCGTAATGTATTCAGGACCCAAGCCATTCAGCGATTTATAGACCAGAAGAAGAATTTTAAAAATCTATTCTCTACTATGCTGAAATATCTTACAAGTGATGAAAAAGAGCGTACTAGTACACGTCCAATTCCGTGCACTAGCTGGATGTCCCGTGACAGTTGTACCACTTCTGTACGACATTTCTGTGTAGTAGTAGAACAACTACATGTTACCAGTGAAACTTAATTCCAACTAGTTGACAATTGTGTGCTTCCTAGTACTACTGGTGACATATTTCTACCGGTTATCATCTAGTGCTTCACTCGTGGTGTGCAGACGAATGCCCAATTTTGCCTCACTAGTAGGATACAGAATAAATGCTGAGGGCTCCCATCATCTAGTCCCATCGACCCAACTCCTCCGCCCCCGCCGATCCGGGACAGGTGTTGAGTGTGCATTGTTAAACATGTTCTCCAGGCACAAGCGCTGCGTCTGTCGGGTACATTTGCTCAGCCGACTCGGCTTCCCAGCATGGGTCCATGTTTGCCTTCAAGATGCCGAGCGGCGGTGGAAGCAGCGGAAGGGGCGGGGCCATCACTTTAGGGCCTGCAGATGGAGCTCCCATGGGAAAGACACGCCCCGGTGTGTCGTGGGGACGGCGATTGCGACAAATTGTGGCCTATTTATCTTTGCATCGGGCAGATTTGAGAGACGAGCGCTATATGGTGGCAGTGAACTCAACTCAAGTACCTTCACAATACAACACAACGCACAAAATGCTGAATTGAACATACATTATGTTGCAGTGTTATTTTCCTTTTACCAACAAATATCACAGTACTCGTAGTCATATATTCTTTATCCTCTGCGTATAATGACTCATATTAATGCCACACTGATGAGCTGAGAGGAGTTGAGATATCTCAATGAACAGTTTATCTGCTATTGCCTCAGGTGCATGAGGCGGGCGAATGAGACAGAGCTGCAAAATGGCCAGTCACCTAATGCAACATAAAAGCTGTCATTCTAATTTAAAGCTCAGCTTTCATTCAGGATGTATCACTTTAGCACACTTCCTTGGCACCAATTACATGTACTGTACTACTTTTATATTTAGACACCACTGTGCTAAAAACTTCAAATGAATTCCTCTTTACGAATAATATAAATTGTAAATAAACTACATCTAGTAAAAAAAAATGGCTATGATATCTTCAAAATCCCAAAATGAGTCCGTTTGAGAAATTAGGGAGACTCTTGTTCAAATTAGACAAAATGAATGAGAACCGAACTACTTAAGTGTTACAATCAATGAAATTACTTTTGAGGGGCAAAATAATAGAAATGACAGTAAAAATACATAATAAAATATGATATAAAATCTACTAAAGTACAACTCTTACATTTGCCCAACAAGGTCGCTGAGAAAGTTGTGTTTGTTTATGAATAATTAATTTTTAAACCGCTTGCCTCTATTTGTTGACTTGCACAATTAGAATGGCCACTCATGGCGAAGTGAAACCAGAGCCGTGATTAAAGTCGGGAGGAAAGATTCCTTCTGTGTATCCAAGCGATATAAAATGATACCTTGCACAGCAGGGTCACCAAAGCTGGCAAATTATTCTTTGCATATCAATAATTAGGCCCATGTGGGACATGGAATAATTCAAAAACCTCTTTTCGATTATAGGGGTTATTTTTGATGGGCCAAACATAGGTTACTGCCTTTAATTAATTTTATAGATTTTAAAAAAAGTACAGCAGAGTTTTTTTTCATTATACTCTCAAGGGAGTTGTTATGCCACATACACCGTATATAAAAAGTCTACACACCCCTGTTAAAAATGACACGTTTTTGTGATATTAACACTTTCGGGGACAGCGGTTACTACAGTGGACAGCTTATCATGTTATCAGGTTACCGTTATTGGTGCATGAAAGGGTTAATAAAATGAGACCAAGATTTTCCACCATTTATGTACACTAAAAGGTACTCGTATGCACGAGTGCTCATGTGCGCCCTCATGTGCAGCAAAAAATATGTCAGCCCGTGTCTTTTATCTCTCCGCATGTACAATGAATTTATCCCACCGGTGCCATCTAAACGTAACATACAGTATTTGTATGAGCATTTTTTTCCATACGTGTGCTGTATGATGTCCACATGTAAGCGATCCCCATGCACACAGTACAAACACACCATTTCCTCGTCACGCCACAAAGAGTGAGGGCAAGCAAGCGGGTGTCAGGGGTCACAGCAACCCAAGGGTACCTTGAGTTTCATCCCAAAAACCTTGAAGACTTTTCAAAGCCCCCCCGCTGCCCAACCCCTCATCAGAGAGCCCCCCAGCCCCCCGCCCCAACCAGCACCACCCTCCCATGCCTCCCCTCCCGCAGCACATATGCACCATCCAACACTCATGTCCCCGGTATGAGAAGCTGGTGGGGGGGCACCTTTCCTTTCCGTCATAGATTTCACAAAGGCTATTTTTTTTTCCTACTCATGTCGGCGTCAAAGCCGAGCTGGAGAAGGTTTCACCCCATGAGGGATCATTACTCCCGACCTCCGTGGCCTTGTTAGCTCGGGTTTGTGTATACACACACACACACACACACACACACACACACACATTTCAAATATTCGACCACCTTTATTCAGACACAACAAACCACATCAAACTACAACATGGAAATAATGAGCGTCGTTATACACCAATGGTCACATCCTTTTATGCGTTATTTTTGCATCCGGCATTCATTGCATAAGAATGTGACAGCGCCAAGGCTGAGTGACATGAAATAGGTCATGATTTTTGTACGTCGAAAGCAGTTGTCAAATCTTTATTGCAGTAAATATTTGTACTAAAAAAAATATAAAAGGGCTGTTAATTTTTTGGCACAGATTATTTGATAGGTGACTCGAGCTATGCCATGTTATCGTTGCGAACTCGCTCCTGTTTAGCTTTTCTTGTTGATGCTACCCTGTGGCTCACATGTTGCATTCAGGAGCTCTTTACAAGTGTTTTCATTTTTTATTTGTATGTTTGTTTGTCCTGTTCAATAAACAAAATTAAAGCGCATCAGCAACTGCGTCTCTCCTTGCCTTCAGATGAGGGTTTTACAGTACCGTCATTGGTGCTTTTTTTTTTTCCACTTCACTTGAGTATCTGAAAGTCGGTCTTAACTCCAGTTTTGGCTCGCAACACAGACAAAAACAAAAATTTTAGAGAAATGTCAACCAACCAAATCGGAAAACAGTATTTACTTCTTTGTAATTTTGTTAAAGCTCATGTCAACTGGGGACTCCTTCCGCTGTATTTAGTAGCACTGATCTGTAAGGCAGACACCATTAGAGGCCAAGGGCACCCCTTTGGGTTTTGGACAGACACTCGACGTCGTATTACACGAGAAAGCTGACGGGAAACTTAAGGTGGCTCCGCTATCTATGAGCAGATTACACTTTATCCGCGATGAAGGGCTGAAAAGAGGGAGAACGCGCTTCAGTCAAAGCAGCTAAACGGCGGCGAATTAAGATGTTGCCGCGTGGAAACGAGGCAGTTATGCATACATAACGTGTCGAGGCCGGGTGCCCCCCCGCTGGGCGCAGGCATGACAAAGCCCCTCTAACTGCAATACCTCGGGGACAGCTAATGATTAATTAGCTTGTGTCATTAAGTGAGGCAAATGTCAGCAGAGCTTCCTGGGGAAGCTGTCAAAGCATGTGGAGGATTGCGCAAGTTTACCCCCCTCAGGTACACTCTACTGAGGGGCGAACGAAGCGGGGAGTGGGTGAGGGGGTTGCAGGCTTTGGATGTTAAGGCGAACCCTGACATCTAGTGGCCAAATGTAAAACGACACAGAGGTTCAACATAATACCACACCAAATCGTAATGAAATACTGTATATATATATGATACAAATCTGTCCGTATTGAGTTTTGTCTGATCCCTGGTACACAAACTACAAAACGTATTTAATTTTATGTGATTTAATACATGTCATTTGAAATAGATAAAACCTGCCTGAAATATATATATTGTTTTTTAAAACAAACTTAAAGTTTCACTTTTCCAACATCAAGCTGTATCCATTTTGAGCCTCTCTGGTCCACTAAATGAAAAAAATGTACATAATTTGATTTAATGTATACAAGAGTAGAGTATCCCTATCAATAATATAATTTATTTTTTTAAAACATACTGATGCATAGAGAAAATATTAATTATATTCTCGCAATGTACATCTAGTACAGTACCTACACACACACACACACACACACACACACACACACACACACACACCATATTGAGTGTCTCTGATCCCTTGAAGTAATTAATCATTTATGTATACATTTCATTCATGAATTTTTTAAATTCAAAACAACTGTCACATTTCTAATACAAAACTCATCACTATACTGCACGCGACAATTTGTCACTTCCAATATACATTAATGCATGCATCCCTGATCCTCAAAATAAAATCTAAAAAATAATAACGAATTAAAAAAAATAATAAAATCTTAAATGATAACTAACTCCCATCCCCCAAAACACACACACACACACACACACACACACACACACACACACACACACACACACACACACACACACACACACACAAGCTATGTATCTAAAGAGATACTTACGTGATCTCCAAATCGAAAACTTCTTCACATACTACATGTACACGCGCACAATAAACTTGTATCAAACTACATGTACACGCGTACAATAAATTTGTATCAAACAAGCAGAAGGGGACTTTGCTTACCAAAGCGGCTTTGGTGTTCCCACTCAATCCGGCATCACTCCCAATTCAAGATAATGCCAAAGAAGCCAACTCAAACTGTGCGCACATACACTTTTATTGTGAGCGTTTACTTCCAGTTATTCAGCATCAAATCTTGGCCTGCTCTAAAAACCACAGCACGCGCAAGTGAGAAGGCCTTTGGCTTCAACCAGGGAGTGGCAGCTAAGCACACACACACACACACACACACACACACACACACACACACACACACACACACACCTTCCTATCTGTGTTAATTCACATCTGCAAGCACACAAATGCTCACATAGACATATACCGTATACAAAAGCACACCTGTCAGGGCCTTTCCACTATGTGAGCAAAAAGCAAAGAAGTCTAACCCCCCCTTTTACACACACACACACACACCCACACACACACACACACACACACACACACACACACACACACACACACACACTCTCTGTATGTGGTATCCCATGTCTGCTATATTAAAGCAAATCCATTCAGCTCCCGCTTTCCCATCTGAAATAAAGGAATGAGCAATTTTCACATTAGGCGAGCGAGGACACATGCAGTTTCTCTCTCTGTGGACATAATGAATGGGATCAGATTGGGAGGGGGGCCAGTGCAGTTGGAGGGGTGTCTGCGGTCTAATCTGCCTTTGATGGTGAATGGTTTGGGTTCCACAATTCACCAATAAAGTCGGTACGAATGCACGCAGATGGTTGTTTGGCAAAATGGTATGGAAAAATTTGATAATTTAACACCATACAGTGGACATAAAGTCTACACACCCCTGTTCAAATTTGTGGTGTAAAACCATCATTAATTTGACTTATAACCAACTCAAATTGTAAGAAAACAAAAAATGAATTCATGTTAAAGTCAGCGCACGTATTTACGAAAGAGCAGGTACTTGCCAGCAATTTCTGCAGCTCCTTCAATGTTTTTGTTGGCCTCTTAGCAGCCTGTTGTTTCTCCACTTGGTGATGACTGTGAACACTGGACATATTTTAGATTTAACACCTTGGAAGTGCACCCTTCACTTTTGAGAAATGAGATTCCCTCTGATGCTGTACAAGTTCTCTGAAGACTTGTGCTGTAGGATGTTACTACAAAACTGTGGGGAGGGAAAGCCTACTAGACCAGCTGAATTGGATTTTGGGTTGATTGGGTGTTTTTAATGGTTGGGGGTGTGTGCTACTTCTATTTCACATCAGTTTGAATGTCCCCTAACCTAGTGTGTCGGCTCACATTACTGTGCCGTGAGAGCTCTAAAGGTGTTCCATGGGAAATTATTAAATTTTACTGAATTGGTGGGAAATGTATTTATTAATACCGAATAACATATCTTTGTCCATCTATCTATGCCAGCAATTTATAGTGACAGAAAGAACAAAAATATCATCTTCTATTAGATGGCAACAAGGATGAAATTGACATATGTATCCTGTTTTTGTGACAATTTCATTTGGTGTTGTGTCGTGCGATATTTCAAACTCAAAATATGTGACTTGGTTCAGTAAAGGTTGGGAATCACTGCCCTAAACTATAAACTTACCCCAGCGGTACGTGACATATGTATGATTTATATGTAAAAACGGAGTCCAAGGCTACATACACTAAAGGGGCCTCCCGCCTGTGTGATGTCCATTGAAAAAAGGAAAGGAAGGCAAGCAGGAGCAGTCAAATGGAATGACTGAATTAAAGTGGTAAGTAGTGGTCCGTTTTTGGCAGCATAACATGCCACCTACGTCCTAAAATAATTAGATTGAGGCCTTGTGGACTGGAGTGTCTGCTCAAAAAAGAAGGAATGACCTTGGCGGTGAATGGAAGCCTCACATTAAAGAAAAAAGAAAAGAAAACAACATTATTTCCTTACGCTTGAGGTTTGTTGTCTTTTGTAGTGAGTATAGCCATTCACCATTCGCTTTCATGCAGCTGTGCCTCCTCTTTGTGGCCTTTCACCGTGAATGCAGAGAGGGAATGTGTCAGTCAGAGGCAGGTAGACCTCATTGCAAGTTAATCTCCCAAAAGAAGCTTGTTAAAAAAAAGCACTTTTAAATTCTTGAAAGCATTTTTCTCTCACCTCCTTTGTCAGTTTGAAGAGCGCGAGTGCACGGCCGGCGACAACGGCGGCCAAGTGTGGCGGAGTAATCACCTTTCTGGGGAGAAAACACTAGTAATTACTTTTAAACTGTTTGGGCTCGGGAGACAACTGCTATTGTGCTCAGAAATGAAAGGCTGACGCTCACTCTCAATCTGTTTGTTTACAAAGATTTTGCCTTTGCTGCATGCACCGCCATCACATATGTATGTGTGCAATTGTTTGTGTGACCACTAGTTTGACCCATTTCTCACTCAGAGACAGGAGGCCATCAACCACAAGGAAAGGGTTCTATGTTCAGGTCAGCTTCAGGTCAAGTTCATTTATTTTCCCACCACTCCATTAGCCAGTCATTCCCAACCACTGTGCACATTCGTGTCAGATCAAGTGCACAAGGGCTGGGTGATTACGGAACGAAATTATTATGAGGATTACTTTGATTGATATTGAAATCGTGATCATTAAACGATTAATCATTGACTTCAAAATGTAATATTTAGTGAACTACTAAAACTCAACTACACCAAACTAGCATCATAGCCTCATAACCATTCATTCGATTAATCCTTGAAATCTGATCTACAATTTGAAACAACAACGAAATCTGAACTACAATTTGAAACAACAACCACAACTTAAAATAGGAGCAAAGTCCAATAGGAATATACTACAATTGCAATTTTAAAAATAAATAAAAATAAATACTGTACTGCTTCCTGGTGTGCGCGAATTGGCCTGTGAGGGGCAGTGTGTTGTCTTGCATACATGGAGTACACACATTGAGATAAGAACAGTAGAAGAAGAAAAATGCTCCAAAGAGCTCTACTGTAAAAATATACCTCGTTTTTCGCATATTGGGAAGAATATGTGCCTTTAAGTGTTGTTATGTTACCTGTGTGGATGCGTTCCGACAGCGTTTGTGTGTGAATATTCCTTATTTCAAAGAATATCACTCCCGTAGTTTGATGCTAACTGACCAGTAGCACGCCAATGCGATGTTACATTGACTTTAGCATTAGCTCAAATATATATAATATATAAAATTGGTGTAATCCTTTCTGTTGTGTGATTTATTTTTGCACTTAACTAATGGGGGTCGTTCAAAAGTTGAAAGGATGCCACGTGACGGCAGAATCATGCTTGCTGCACGAGCAAAAAGCTGCATTCAGGGTTCTTTCGGAACGTCGAAAACACCACGCCCTTCTACACGTTTTTTTCGGTTATGTTTTTCAGAACGTGGGAAGCCAAAATCACGATTAAATTCTGATGTAATTCTAATTTTAGTCAAAGTGGAAGTCAAGTTATGTTCTATGTGCCCCGACGAGTCTCTATTCGGCCTTTGTATCCCGGATGCAGTGTTTATATATGGAGCGGTTTCATTCAAATTGGAATACTGTACAAGGATCCATGTAAACCCGGCCAGTTCAGGGCCTATTTGAAACGCTAACGTTTCCTTGATACCCTAATTCGTAAGAAACCTGACTTTCACGTAGAAACACTATCTCTGAAAACTGAATATTATTATTTTGTGGCAGTCGAAAGGAGCACACACGATTGTCTGTAGAACACGTCTTTATTCCAAGACTGCCAACAAGTAGATCTGAACAGTTACAACTTGTGCCACAATTCTTGACATAACCACGCCCCCTACCACATGCCTGCTGGGTGAGAAGCATGGTCCTAATGTCCGCCATAATTTATAAATTACTTAAGTATTGTTTTTGAAGGTAGAATCTGAACATTGCGGCGTAAGAATAGAACATCCGCAGTTTATACAATACAATACAATACATGCTGATTTATATAGCGCTTTCACAACAGCGGCAGCTGTAACAAAGCGCTTAACAAAACAGTTAACATAAAGTAAAATAATAAACACAACACATAACATAAAACACGGACAGTCATGCAGTCCTAACCACTTTTCCGGGACACGCTTTGTTGTTTGAAGCAGTTTGAGATGAAAGAGGAGAGAATCAAATATTATGTACGTACAAGCAATAATGTAAGCAATAATGCATTTGATTTAAATGAAACTGGAGACAAGTTCAGACGCACTGAATGGGCTCTCCTTCTGTCCTGTGTTTCATTGTGTTGACCAATAGGTGTCAGTGAGTGGCAGGAAATCATGGATGCTCCACTCCATTTTATGTGAGGCTTAATTGGAGCGTTTCTGCGTCAGGTCCCTTTGAAGCCTACTACTCGTGCACATAATAAAGAGCAGCACTGGCTCCTTTGTACTTGTCATTTGCAATCTGAATTCATCACATCAAAAGACCTTTCTGATGGACTTGAAATAAAACGGCTCATTACAAAGTGTTGATTAGTGGATGGCACAACATGTCAATTACATTTTGACTGGAAATCGTGAATGAAGCATATCTTAATACAAGCGAATACATTTGTTTTGCGCTTGTATGACAGCATATAAACTGTTTGATTTGTTAGTATGCGTTGTGTAATATTAAAAAACCCTTTCGGGGGATGCTTTGAGCTTCAAAGCCACTTAAATTGCAGTGCAAAATGGAGCAAAAGTGAATAATATCCACCATGCTGACACTACAAATACAAGTCTTGGCTTGTAAAAGCCTAACAAATGATACAAAGAGTTTTCTTTCTTACGTTATTATTGGACAATCAATTGAAATAGCTTAACTGTGCATACATACAATGCATCAGAAATCTTAAAGAGAAAAAAATCAAACAAATTTCTAAACATCTAGGCAGGTGGATTTTTTTTTTAATTATGGTGCTATTTTTTTTAATAAGCACAGCCCTATAAGAAGTGTTTCTTGATTTTTCTTAACAGAAGAGGGTCAAAATGTTAAAAGAAATAGTAAATAGATAAAGAGAAGGCTACAAGTACAATTATAATTAAATACAATTACATAAAATAAAAATGTAATTCTATAATGCACTTAATATCTTTCTAAACTTTATCTTTGCAAATGTCACACCTCTTCTAGTGAATGTCATTAGTTTATGCAAGTGTGGACAGTGAGCATCGTCATTATACATATGCTCATGAATATAACCTATGTTAGGAAACATGAATTTGCAACAGATTTTTTTTTATTGAAATAGTGTTTATATTAAGATGGTAATGTCTTTACCACCTTTCAAAATGTCCTCCAAAACCTACAAACAAAAATTAAATAAGAAAACAAGAGAAGCGAGCTCACACGACTGACTTTTTTTGACTTTTATGGAGGCAGCGCTTGACCACCAAGCAAATGAATTACACTGGTCTTTACACTCATAACTGCACTTGATCTGTGCATTTTGCAGGTCACATATACAGTACCGCCCATGCCCAGGTCAACAAGTTCGCTGTTAGCCAATGCTAATTTGTATCAACATTGCAGCTCTGCTTACCTTTTTGGGTTTGTCATGATACTGCTTCTCTGCAATTCCTTGGCCAAACTATGCTATCAAACATCCATCCATCCATTTTCCGATCCGCTTATCCTCACAAGGGTCGCGGTGGGTGCCGGAGCCTATCCCAGCTGTCTTCGGGCAGTAGGCAGGGGAGACCCTGAACCGGTTGCCAGCCAATCGCAGGGCACACAGAGACAAACAACCACTTGCGCTCACACTCACACCTCGGGACAATTTAGTGTTCAATCAGCCTGCCATGCATGTTTTTGGAATGTGGGAGAAAACCAGAGTACCCGGGGAAAACCCACGCAGCCCCGGGGAGAACATGCAAACTCCATAAAGGGAGGCCAGAGCTTGAAAAACAAATGTTTATTATTATCCTCGGTGAGCACTTGTGGGCTTGCTTTTGGATCCGCTGAGGTTTCGAAATTGCACAGGAGGTCTGATCAAACCCATTTTTATTGTTTTTTGTTTTGTTTTTTTTTGGTAGGTATCACTTGCAAATATTACTCAGAAAGAAAATATGTTTTGTACGGGAGTGTAGCTCTGTGACTGAATACCCATCCATTGTCCCTCATACATATTCCAAAAATTAAATGAAAAAGCATCATCAATATAGAGTACAGGGAAGAAAAAGTGTCATTTAATACAGTAATAAATAACAGATGCAAACTGTTGATCTTCCAGTCGGTTCTTGCACCCCTGCACCATATAAAAATTGGAGTGCTATTCAGCTCGGGTTGCCCCTGACGGCCAGTCATGCAGTTTTAAATGAAGAGCACATAAACAACTGATTGAATCATGCAGGGGAAGATGAGTGGGACGTTTTAATGAGGCTGTTTAGTTTATACAATACAATACATCTTGATATAGCACTTTCACAACAGCTGCAGCTGGAAGTAAGCACTTTACAGAACATTTAACATAAAATAACAAATATGATACAACCAAACACATACAAAATTCCAGAATTGTAGAACTATTTAGGCACCAAACAAACTTAAAAAAAGTATTTTGGAAGGATTTGGTTTTAATTATAATTTTAGTGTTAATGTAATTACAGTAACAGGGTTGCAAATCAGTGCTAATGTCAGCATTTTGGCTCCAAAGTACATGCTAACTGTGTTAGCTGCTATGCTAACTCATCAAGAACAAAATTTGCTGTACAATAAAAAAAGGAAAAACGTAATTTAAGTGTTTTTCAGAAGACATATGGGTGGAAATATTGAATTGACATGAATGGTAGGATGTTATATTTGAAATGCAAGTTGCAATACGGCTGGACAAGAGTAAAATGCCATTAGGAGGTGCTCAAGAGTATTTTACTTTAAATACATAGGAATCACTTTCCCGACGTAATCATCTTCACGACTTATACTTATTGTGTCAGGACAACTAAAATTGTAAAAAGTGTATGATTCTATATTTTGTGAAGCCAACTATTTAAAATTCCCAGTTCCCGTTCTGGAATGACCCTTAAAGATATTGCTTATGTGTTCACACTGAGGATAACAAAAAACAAATTAAACCATTAAAAAATGGGTGACGGGTACAATCCGAAGTGTCAGACATGGTGTTGAAAGCGTGCTAGCACACACAAAAAGGAGGGGGTGGATGTTGGATGATGAGGAGGGGGCTGGTGACAAATTTCCAGCCGGTCCTCGTATCATGCAGGTGTCCTCGCTTGTGGATGTGTGACACCTCGGCGACACGAGCGGACCGTTAAGTCGGCAAAGCGGATCCGATCCTAAATATTTGATGAGGCTGCAAATCCGAAAGAGGAAGGATGTGCTCGTCTGGATGAGAGACCCCCCGCAGCGGTGAAGACGCGCGGCATCTGCTCGCTGCCATCGACCGGAGCTCCGAAATGGAGGCGGGGGAGGTTTGGGAGAGGAGGTTGAGGGGGGCGGAATGACGAGAACCGAGCCACCTCGCCGGAACCGACTGCTCCAATATCATTTTGAGGGGATAAAGACGTTATTTTGTGCACGCCAGCTCACCGACGTTCGCCGCTGCGTGTGTGGCGGAGCGTCCATTGTGGACGTTTGCGTGTGTGCTACTGCAGATGTGAGCTACAAGAAGGCCCTTTGCATCTGGCTGCTGCAACATGGACTGTTTGTTACATCAAATCGTTGTTGATTACTGAACTGATAGTCAAACCATTTGTTATACTGATAGTTCCTCCTGACTTTGGGGGAGAAAGAGGCGGGATCACCCTGGACTGATTCGGCTTTCTGTCAATCACCGGAGGAGCACCAGACATTCACACCCGAGTGCTGTTTTAGGGGTTAAGTCGAAACGTGTAGTTTCATATATGGATGAAAAAAAAAAAGTTACAATATTTTGGGTGGAGATGTGAGCTACAAAAGGCCTGTTGCATTTGGATGCTACACAATGGACTCTTTACATCCAATAGTTTGTTGAACTGATATTCAAACATCATTTTTTTTTTATGCTGCTGCTTCCTGCTGACTTTGGGTGAGATGAGGATGGAACACGCTGGACTGATTATCTGTCTATCACAGGAGTGAAGACCACATATTCACACATAAGTGGACCGAGTGAACATTTTGTTAACATTTGCGACAAGATTTTTTGCACCTGGACCTCCATGCTCCACCACGGACTAATCGCATATCCAGTGGCTCTCCTTCAACTGATATTCGAACATCATTTTTTTAATACTTCTAATCACGAGGTCAAAGCTGGTTCTTGCTGATTTTGAGATCACCCAAGGCACACGGGATCACCCAAGACTGACAGTCACAGGCAGGAATAGCAGCAAGCGAGACCCTAATTCACACCAATTTTGTTTCCATGGCAACAATCAAGTAAAAAAAAGACTTTTTGTGGACAGACATTGACGAAACTATTCCCGTTCCCCCCCCCCCCCCCCCCCAAAAAAAAACAGAGTGAAAATGCTGAAATACGAATGCCGAGCCTGGAGTTGGCGAGGTGACCTATTTGAAACCTTCTTTTGAATCCGTACTTGGATGTTAGTTTTCCAGCAATGCGATTATAAGCAGCAACACTGCAACAATCATCTATTATGGTTTTGTCTGGGACATTTTTCGCCCAATCGCATGTCAACATTTCCTCACATGACCGTTTGCGCTGTTTGTACCGTAGCGATAACGCAGTAGATTTTGAATGTTCCCATTATCAGGATTGTTATCATGTAAGCCAACAGCCATTTTCCTTGACCTGACTTGAACAACGGTGGCGTGATTGCACCTTTCGGTCTTTGGTAAACCTAATATGTTTTTGGCCTGTGAGAGGAAGTGCTCGATGTGCGCACAAAATGCAAACTGATGACCCAAAACGGTTCCATCCCGGCATCGAATCCGTAAACTTTCTCCAGTAGCATGGAATTGAAATGTATCCCGTGTTATTCACAATGAACTAACGAGGCCATAACAGGATGCCGCCGGCAGGCAGAGAGACGCCAATTATGCCAAGCACTCAGGCACCCACCGTCGCCCCCAATGTAACCGACGTTCCCCGGGATTCCGGTTATGACTTTCTCGGTGGAGATCCGGTGTGGGACTCGGTGACCAACAGCGTTCTCAAGATCACGCTCATATCCGTGATCGTGTGCGTCTCCTTGTTCGGGAATGTGGTGGTGCTGCTGGTTTTCCAAAGAAAGCCTCAGCTTCTGCACGTGGCCAACCGCTTTGTCCTCAACCTCCTGTTGGCTGATCTTCTCCAGACGGTGTTGGTCATGCCCTTTGCCATCGCCGCCACCGTGCCGGGCGTTTGGCCTCTGGATGCCAGACTGTGCCAGGCTTTGGTGGTGCTCATGCATCTTTTTGCGTTTGCCGGCGTCAACACTATCATCGTCGTCTCGGTGGATCGCTACCTTGCTATCATCCACCCCTTGTCCTACCCCACCCGGATGACCCCTCATTTGGGCACGAACCTGATCATCTGCACTTGGGTGCTCAGCGTCCTCCAGAGCACGCCACCCCTGTACGGCTGGGGCGCCATCGACTTCAACCACCATCACAAGATGTGCTCGGTGGTGTGGTCCTACAGCCTGTCCTACTCGGTTGTAGTCGCCACCTTCTCCTTCTGGCTCCCGGTTCTCGTCATGCTCGGGTGCTATTGGATGGTATTCCGTGCGGCTAGGAGACAGAACGCCCTGGTGCACCCGATACAGACGCGATCCTACTCCCAGCCCTGCCCTCAGGACTTTCCAGGACAGATCAGCACGCCACCACAACAGGCGAGTTCACCGGACGGCCCCTCATCGGCCAATGGCTACCCCGCCCGTGTGAGGCACCGACGCTTCCACTACCACTGCAAGGCGGCGCGTGTCGTCTTTGTGATCATGGCGTCTTACATCCTCAGCATGGGACCCTACAGCGTACTCAACACCATATCCATGAGCGCCAGAGAAGTCGTACCCGCCTGGTTGTCCTCTCTGGCTTTGGTGCTCTTCTTCCTGCAGTGCTGCTTGCACCCGTACATCTACGGCTACATGCACCGCAGTGTGAGGAAGGAATTCCTCGCTTTGTTCTGCGGGATATTCTGCAAGCAGGGACAGAGCTCGGCAGCCGAGACCTGCCTCACCACGGCAGCGGAGGGCCGCACCGGGGCGCACTCTCACTTGCCGAGCCTGGCCGGCAGGGTCTTTCCATTGCAGACTTGGGAGGAGTGCACCACGTCGTCTTCGCCCGCTTTCGAAAAGAGGTCGAGGGACAGCCGCAAGGAGACCACCACGACCAGTGTCAGCTCGGACCGGGAGCCCACCGTCCATGGCAAACAGAGTACATAAAGACGTGAAATTTTGGATGTATCGATCAAACTGTACACTGCTCCCAAAGAGTTAAGAATATTTGACTTTCAGGTGAAATTTTAGGCTGAAATTCAAATGGATGATACTTAATACCCCTCCTTCGCGGTCCCACTAGTTTTTTTATACAGTTCATAACTTTATATTGGGTGTAAGTCCATTCTCACCCACTAGATGGCGGCACATTTATTTAATTTGAGATGTAAATTTGACATGTGAAGAACAAAAGTATTTCAGCACAGGCTAGTTTTTGTTGAAAATTATTGAATGTAGTCCACGGAAATCCTGATTTTTATGCCTACAGAAATTGACTGTCGTACGTTTATTTTATAATGCACATTTTCGGGCACGATTATTGATGTAGATTGTGAGATAAATTTGCTCGTTTGGGAAAAAAAGATTTGTTTAGTGTAAACCCAGAGGGATTGATATAGTTACACGGTGCAATATTTTTTTTGTCATCATTGCTCTTGCTTTCTCTCTTAATATATTTTATGTTTTAAAATGTGATTATTATTTTGAAGGTGTATAAATGCTATGAAAACATGCATCTAAATAGGATATGTCTATATTGCGGATTTCACTTATTGCGGAGCAGGGTCTGGAACATTACCCCACATGGAGGGGCAGAATTACTGTGTCATTTTTACAAAGGTTGTGGTGCACCCAAAATATCCCTAACTTTTTTTGTGAGTTTATTTGAGCTAACATTTCACCGATTAAATTATTGTTCGGGATTCTTATCCATTATTTAGGAGTAGCATAAATTGGCAGCCTTTACTTTTTTGAGGTGAAAACGTACAAAGACACCTTGGCGTTCAATCATTGGCTTGATGTGGTACAGGACCTGCACCTTGAGAAACAGAAATGGACTATACTCCCATTTTCTGATCAAAGTCAGAAAAAAGGCCCCGATTCTCTTGTGTTTCTGAAAGATTATCCTGAACGATTATGTGGTGCGGGTCATTCAGTATTAACAATCGCAAATGATGATGTATGTAGGCAACAGCCAGATCATAGACTCCACAAATGTGACGTAAAATGGAATAATTGCCAATAAGTAATGGACCTGAAGCTTCATTCTCAAAATTAGTTAAAATGTTCACAATTTGGTGTGTGCATAGACATACAGTTCACCGTTTTAGATTTATTGTGGCTTAGGCCAAATGTAAATGTCTGCTGTTGTTTGGTAAATTATATTGGATGTTTGAAATCTCAACAGACATCCTGCTCGTCGATCCGTCATGGTTAATATTTAAGCGAGACCAAGTTTTGCCTCCAGCCAGTCGTCTCAGGGTGTGTTTTCGAGAGTGATGTCTGTACGAGAGCTCATGTTTGGAATAAATCTGGTTGAGCCAGTGAAGAATTTCACTGCATTGTAATTCAAACAGGTTTTCAGAGTACCTTTTTACAAATCTAGAGTGATTCATTGTGCATGTCAATCACACAAGGGACTTATCGGCCGTATAATAAAGGTTTGTCATAATTCATTTTCTTTCACTCAAGCACACAAAAAAAAAAGGGTTGTTTACTTACGTGACACACGCAAAGCTTCATCCCGTGTGTAACAAGTCCAAAGATGAGATTGTATTCAATTTTTAAAGGCATCACCAGTAACACGTGAAGGACCAGCATGACTTCCTTGTTCTCAATTGGTAACATTTTTAACCAATGGATGGTGTGAAATAATTAGTGATGCACAATATGAAAAATTCCAACAGATACTGATAATTTACTGATTTGTATGGCTGATATGCTACCTGAGAGAGAGAGAGAGAGAGAGAGAGAGAGAGAGAGAGAGAGAGAGAGAGAGAGAGAGAGAGAGAGAGAGAGAGAGAGTGAGTCAATGACATTTGAAAGAAATAAGGAATTACTTCCCGGTGTAATTGCAGAGATGTCACTGGATGTTTTCTGTCTTTTGCAATAGTTGATTGCTGTTCATTTCAAATGGGATGAGGTACGAATTCTGTAGTTTAAATTAGCAGTCACCACTCAAACCCATCTCAAACCTGTCAAGAGACTGTTGCACTCAAAACTGAATAATTGGTAACAGTACTTGCAATCCCTACATGGAACAAATCATTTATAAATAGTTGAGCACAGTAAAATTTACTGAGTGTTTAGAAATCTGATGAGCAGTTGACGCAAGCCGTATTTCTTAGTTTTACAATTTCATTTTACATCTGTACACTTGATCGACCTCATACAGTGCTGCTGTTTTTTTTTAATGTGACTTAATGTATTTTTGTGATTTTGTATTTTTACCAGAAAATGTCTGTAAGGGTTTATATTCACGGGTCAGTGTTTCATGTGCTTTTACATACAAAAACAATTAAAAAAGATTGACTAGTTTGTCATTGGCTTTTTTTGTGTGGAATGTATATGCAGGTTATTCTCAAATGACATGAATAATCTCTAAATTAAATAAAAACTTGGTGGGGGGGGGGGGGTCACGTTCACGCCTATGGTGGCCAAAACAAACCCTCAGACTGAGGTACGGTTATTAAACAGTCCCCAAATACGTGTAACAATCCACAAATGCTCATCATAATTCATATTTGTGCAGTTGGGTCAACCATTTAATAAGGCAATTGGGGGCTTCAGAAAATCTGAATGGGTGTATGTACCCCACTAAACCTTTTAAGTGAAGAACCGACATAATACATTGTCCGTCTTCTCACGCGACTAAATCCTAAACACAGTTAGCAATTCACTACTGGAGAGAGAGAAAGGACAATACGAATAGAGATTTTGCATTTTGCTTGTGAGCAAGAGAAGGAGCCGAGTGATGACATTTGACTTCATTTTCCAAACCAGAGTGAAAACAAGAAAATACATCACGTATCCATGTTTGCGTATACATTCAAGAGACGTGACGTTCGATTACTTGTATATATTTGCAAAACATTATCACCGTGGGTAACGACCCCCTCGCCCCACTGAAGCAAACAGTGTCAGAAACAAAAGCAATTAATCAGTAAATTCACAGACGCTACTCATTCGGATGAATTAAACAAGATGGAATTACAAGATCCTCCATTTTGGAACATGCTGCAGCCGAAATCTACAACGCCGGGCGCCCTCTCCTTTGATTCAAAGCAAACACATAAATATAAAGAGGGGAAAAAAAAAAAAAAGACATGTATCAGCAACAATGTCAGTGTTTTTATATGCTTTCTCAACTACAATACAGGCTGATATAGTTCAGGATTTAAAGCCCTAAAATGACAACAGAAAAGTCATGAGCATTCTTTCCTTTGTTCTGTCTATACAATGTATGTACAAGCAGGGTTTTTTTTCTCTCCCATCACTTCAGTAAACAACAACAACAACAACAAAAAGAGACCCAAAAATATTGTGTGGAAGCGAAATAGAAAATTAAAAGGCATTTGCATTTTCTTCATAAATCAAGAAAATGCTTTTGTTTGTTTGTTTGTTTTTTATTCCACAAAAAGCAAAATGCTCAAAATGATAACGAGGTCCTCCCGTTAGTCTGTAATAGTGTCGCACTGAATATTAGCAGTCGAGAGTGAACGCGCCAAAGAAAAACTATTGGACAGAGGTTTTTAAAGCACAAAAAAAAAAGAGGACGGGCTTAGCTCGGGGGGGTCTTGTAGGTGATGAATGGTGGTCTCACTTCTTTCTGGTCCTTACAAACATGTGGCCGTCAAACGGTCGGCCACAACAGTCTCTCACTAGCTCCCTCTCGCGCTCCCCTTTCGTCCTCTAGTCCACCTTGACCACGCTGTAGATCTTATTTACAAACCAGAAGCAAGCAAAGAAGCCGATTGTACCTGAGAAGGGAAAAATACAAACAAAAAAAAACAAATTAACAGCAATATGCACTTCATCGTTTTTTTTTTTTACCACTTTAAAGGGTAGAAAATGGCTTGAGAACAAATATATGAACTCTCTCACGCTTGAACTATCTGAAATGGCAGGTACCATGCAACATTTTGTTGCCTCAGGGTTGAATAGCCGGTGTTTTTTTCTTTCTTTCTTAGACAACAACTGAACAGCCATTCATGTCTCAAGTGCTGGCAACAAAAACGAGTTCACCCCGAAGTGAAAATGCTGAAATCATAAAAAGTTATATAAAAAGTGACTTTTTGTACTTCTACATAAGAGGGTAAATTCACCGTCCCTTCGTAACAACATCAGTCTTTCGTGTATAAAGTATACTATACATACGATCGTCACAAAAATGTGAGGGGCATACTGCACTACCTTTTGTGAGATGCTGCATTTCCTTAACTTTTGCTTCTTGACAGCTAAAAAGATATTCGTGCAACACAAACTTTAGCCAAAAGACTGTATCTCCTAAGTCATTTTTTTTTACTCTTTCGAAAACATTAAGAAGTCAATCTTCTCTCTGCGAGCTTTGCAGTCCAAGGCTGAATTACTGTGAGATCAAAGTTGAGGATGGGATGAAAAAGATCAAAATAGAAATTGGGAAAATGGCAAAGGATTATTGAGCTCCAAAATGCGGCTTGGATTATTCTCCGGCGATAATATTTTGACATTTTGTCCCCCCTTGCGACTTTGCAGCCTCCTTCTTAAGATAACGTCAACGGTTGTAATTTTTTTTTTTTTTAATCTGGCCCAATAGTGATGCAAGTACAGCAGATCATCTTCCTCCATGTGACATTACAAGACATTACAAGTTAGTTTTGTATGATTTTCTCCATTTGTCAGGATCCAAGACTTCCTTTACATAAAATGGGAGATATTTATTCAATAGCATTTGTGAGTTGGTCCCAATTTGATCGTAGTTGTACTTTCACCCGGCTGGACAAATCAATCAAAAGTCAGCATTATTGTTTTTGTTATGGACAGCCTAAGATGAGAAGTGGCTCACGACTGTAAACGCATGACTGCTGCAAGTGAATGTGATTTTATCGGTGCTGACGGAAGAAAGAGCAAACAATAGAGCGCAGACTACTTCCTGGTGTTGTGTTTCTTCAAGACCAGGATGTGCTCACAACACACCCCCATTGGAATTTGACAAACACACTCTGCTGTGAGACTACATCAGGTGTGCCATGAGAAATTATCCCATTTTGCTTAAGGAGAGCAGAAAAATAGCTTCATGTGTGACAAGACGATCGAGGCTCACCTGTGAAGAGGAAGAAGATGAGGACCATGATCATGGTGTATCCGAAGTAGAGGAAGGTGCTGGCTGCGCCGATGATTTGCAGTTTGGAGAAGAAATAGTGCACAGCGTAAATGAAAAGATAGACCGCAGTGAAGCCGCTGGTCAGGAAGGAACGCCACCACCAGTGGTAGTCCTGCACACACGTGACACAAGAATGACAAGTCAGGATTCCAGAATAATCGCAAAGCTATTGTTTGACACGCAGTTGAAGTAATTACGACTCTGGCTCATTGATGCCCTGAGACTGTTTCACCGAACCCCTAGGGTTCGAGCAAACCCAGGTTAAGAACCACTGACACACACATACATACATATAATTGAAAATGTAATTATGACTTAGTTTTACATAATAAAAATAGTGAATTTTTACTCTATTCTTTCAGGCTGACATTGAAACTATTTTTTAATGCAAATTAGATGGTCACAACTGCCCAGTAAGATGCAGTAATAATATTTTTTCCACAGAGGATATAAAATAGGCATATGTGAGTTCAAATATGCGTTTCCCGAAGGCTTACAACACCAGGACACCATTGCGAGTTTTGTAGCTTTTCTATGGTGTTTTGGATGTTTTTTCTTTGCAGTGATGTCACCCATTTTTTTAGACGTTAGGTGATTCCAATAAACATGGAAATCTTTGTTTTACATTGGTTTGTATGGTAAACTCCAACTGGGAGTGGCAATTACCAACCTGAAGCATATTTTTTGAAGAACTGTTCAGTCAGCCAAACTACTCCTAGTTTTAAAGTATACTGGCACCATCTAGTGCTCGTATATGACATAATTGCAAGACGTCTGCAATTCAAGCTGAGCATCTACATTGCTATCGCACTTTGATTGTATTCTTCCACATCCAAAACTCATTTTCTTAATAATTCTGGACTGAAATGTATGTGACGGCACGGTACATTGCTTTAAAGGTACCTCAGCACATAAGTGGAAGTAGCAGAGCAGAATGGTGGCCTCGGAGCACGTGATGAGCAGAATGATGAACACCAGGAACAGGAAGCCAAACATGTAGTACATCTGGTGGGACCTAACAAATGCAACGTATTTGACGCAGCGTTCCCTTTTTCAAACGTGGTGAGAACTCCTGCTGTGCCTGCTTACCAAATGCTGTTGAGGATGAAGAAGAGTTGGATGAAGATGCAGCCAAAGGGCAGGATGCCACCCATGACGATGCCCGGTATGGGCTTCGTGAAGAACGACTGCTCGGGAATTTGACGTGGGATTTGATTCGTTCTCACTGGTTGCTCAATTGCCTATGTGGATGGCAAAAGAAGTGGGGGAAAAAAAGATCGCAAATAAGCACATAATTCTCTCAAGAATTTACAGTAGAAACATTTAAATGGCATGAAGGTTGTGTGTAGAGAGAGACAGAAAAGGCGTATTGGGCAAAGATGCAGATGCTTTTGTGATCACTCACATTCAATTCAAATGACCAGCATTTTTCAGAATGAAATTGATGGCACGAAATTCACGAAAATCATACCGAAAAAGCACAACTATTGTTTCCTCACAATGTATGCACTTGCTTTTTACTTCCGTTTGTCCCAGCTTTTACTTTGGGTGTATGTTTTGAATTTTATTCCATGAAACCATGACAGTGATTTGTCTCACAAACATTGACTGCTCAGCCAAGAAAACTGCTGACGATCATGCGAAAACAAATGAAACGCTTGCAGAGGGACAGAATGGGCAATCCGAACAACTTTGCTGCATTACTCTACTAGACAGCCAACGGAATTCTGGTTGTGATGATTGATTTAGGTAATAACTTACCATGTATTTGATGTAACAGAGTGCTTTCCTGTGTAAGTTAAGTGATCAAATCTGTGTTGTGGTCCTGAAATTGTTCATGCGTTATGGGACTCAATAACTGTAAGAACAACAAAAATATGACGAGGACCGTCATATTACGCCATTAATGCCTACATGTATTATTGTACCGTGTTACTTTTGTAATGCAACTGCATGTCCCAAACTCTGGGACGGGATACCGTTTCCTTCCAATTGGTGTCACTTCACAAGTAGGTTTCGCTGAAATCTGTCATAAGCCACAGCTTTGGTAGCCCATAAACCATTTAAAAAAAAAAAAAAAGACCATGCAGAGCAATGATATGGTAAAAAAGGTGGAGGAACCACTCAAATTAAACTTTGGTGTCCACTAGTGGGCCGCAAAATATCATCTTGCGGGCTGCAAATTGCCCCCAGGCAGCGAGTTTGAAACCAATTATCTAGACAAATAAAAAAATCGATCGTGGTGAACTTCCAATTTGAACCCGGAAATGATTATGTTTAAGTCGTCACCTTCGACAACAAAAAGCGGTCTCAACCGGTCTTCCAGAGTTTGTGTGAAGATGTGAAACTACAGTATATTTCCCATGATACGTACAGGCTTCTTGAATCCAAAGTAGGCACCGATGAAGGTAAGTGGCACAGAAATTCCAAACCACAGGGCCAGGATGGCCACAAGGGTCCCAAAGGGGATGGCTGCCGATGACCCCTCCACCCACAGGATCAGGTTCATCAGGAAGAAGTCAGCAAACACAATACTGCAGAAGAAGAGGTGGTGAGGGAATGAGTCCAGCACAGAGGAGACATTTTTAGTCAGGGAACAAACCCGGGGCACAGGAGCGCAGTCAATAGGACATTTGTCTTCCACTTCTCTCCTCCAAAAGCTGAAATAAAATAAAAGATCAGAACATCCCGATGAGAAGGGTCACAGCTTGACTTGTGTAAAGCTTCTTGTCAGCCATCTTACTTTTGTACAAGCGTGCCGAAACGTAGCCGGCGGGGGTGCCGAGCAGGACCCAGAGAACCACGGCGCACGTCATGAGTGCACCCCTGTTGGCCGGGGAGAGGAAGCCCAGGCAGGCCAGAACTAAAGAGGAAGCACAGTCCGTCGTTACATTCGCTTAATTGTACCCGGCCGGCACTATCAAGTTGCTTACTGTAGATCAAAAGAAAGAAAAAAAAAAAAAGTCTACACAGCCCTGCTCAAATGCCATTTTTTAATAGATAGAATTACTTCTAAAAAATATTAAACAGTGACAGCCCTAGTTGAAAACTTTATATATAACTGACGAAATGCTTCGGATTAGCGCATAACGATACCGGTACATGAACGGCCAAGTCAAATTTTTTTAACATAAAAACCAAGCATATGCTTGAAAACCAGGCTCAAATTTAGACCAAAAAAAAAAAAAAACACACAGTCACCTCACACAGCAAGGTCTCATGTCAAATTCTGACTTGTCTTTCTTGTCGTACCTGTTTGCCTCATAAATCATTTTCTATCTATTGCGTGATCTTACACAGCGTGATGAACGTCATGATGAAGATCTGCGTTCCCTGTCCGAGGAAAATGGAGAGCAGCATGCCTTTCCTGGGTGGGCGGAACACATCGCCGTGCACCTGCTTCCAGCCCGACTCCTCCTGTGCATCTTCCTGTAAAAGGGGAAAGCGAGACGGAAAATCAACAAAGCAGTCCATACGTGTGCGGTGAAAAGCTTACGTTTAACCAGCCACCACGCAGTGAGTTGTACCTGCTCGCTCAAAATTTGCTAGCGAAGCGACAAGAGGTGAACACAGAGCTGTAAAATTTGGTGTGCTTCCACTACGATCAGTCTGACCTTTGAAATTAATACATTTATACTCCTGCAGTCACACCACATTTTACATTCCCCTCTCGTGTGTCGGCTTGTGCTTCAATCTCACCCCAACACCTGATCGAAGGACCACAACAGTGTTTGCTTTTCAGCAGGCTTACATAAAAGGGAGTAGATTTCGCCTTGGTCGATGGAAGCTTTATCAAGTTTTCCTGCGAAATGTGACAACACGTTGATGGAGAAAGACAAACTTAATATTATCATGTTTCAAAGTTTCATTTCAGGATATGCTTGATTGACCTCGAACGCTATGTTCTCACAACTTGTACACAATGGAGCACACAGAAAAAAGGGCCAACTTGAGCTGAATGAAGCCAAGGCCTCATTAACTGATAATATAGACAGGAAGGTGCAACTTCAGGAGGGCAGCATGACAAGGTGTCCTTCAGTTTGTTACAGTGTCTCAATTCATGCGAAATCTACCCATTGTATTAACAAGGTATCCATTGTTTGCACCAGAAGATGTTTTGGCCTCCAGGTGTCCACTGAGGGACATATCGGTGGGCTGGGCTGGGAAGCGCGACATGCAAATAAGGAGGAATATTTTTCTGATATGTTACTTGTATTTTGTATATCCTGTGAATAAAAAGTGCTCAGCGGAGGTGCGAAGGTGGGGTTTCGATCTGAGAGGAAACACGACTTGTGTTGCCTTCAAGGAACTTCGCCTCCTTTGCTGATCAGCAAAAGACATCTGTTCCTGAGTTGAGTCGAGTCTTTTCATTCAAAGTTCAAGATATTCGGGTGAATTCCCTGACACACGTTCAGGGCTCAAAGGTATTTCATTTCACACTGTAGAATTCAGTGATAAACAGGGGGGAATCCTTCACCCTCAAGAGATGAAGGGTTTTCAGGCTACCACCAATTAAAATACTATTTAAAATGTAACAAGTTTTTGCTTTGATATTTACTCTTTCAACTATACGATGACATTATCTATACCAAATAAGGAATAATTTTGATTCCAACTTTAGTCACCGGAAGATCCTTTATCTGCCTTCGCCATTTACACAGAACCCAGCAAATGTCATGGGGCTACTTGCGGCAAGTGCTTTGACATTGAGACAGAGCACTCTGCAATCGGATAATTACGTGAGATGACAACAGCGCCACCGTTCCAACTTTTTCCCAAATGCGGACTATCGCTCAACCACTTGTTGTCTATAGAGTTGGGGAAATTTTTTTGACTTACAAACGTTAAACGGTGACACTGAAGTTCACAACAAACAGCAGATTAAAAAAAAAAAAAGACAAAAAAAAAACCCAGGTGCTTGCTGTCTATTGCCAATTCGAGTTGAAGCTGAAACATAAAACAAAGAACTCCAAGTGTACTTCACCAAATTGACTAACTTTGAAAAATCTTGTCAGCTTACTGCTAATGCACAATGCAAAACGGCTTTCATTGTATAGCCCGGTAATCCTAGAAAGGGGATCTCCCATTTGCGGCCCCTTCTCAACGTTTCACTTGAATCTTCAATAATTACGGGGGTGGTCTGCAACATAAGCCCCACGATGGTATCCGATTGTGGAATACAGTATGAAACTACACACACAGCGTCAATATCTCGCTTTGCTGAGTTCTGTGTAAAAGGCAATGGCGGCTAATGCTCAATCTTCTGTTGCGGCAAGTCAATTCTGTTTCAAGAGGCTCATGTAAGCTTTCAGGAGTCAGCCAATTTGCGTACACCTTCGCTAACCTGTTTGTGACGATCATGCACATGGAGAGTGTGGATGTTGCTTGTACCTGGTCGACCTGGTTGTATCTGGCAATGTCCTTGTGCAGCGTTCTGAGCATGATCATGGCTACCATGCCGGACAGGAAGAGCACGATGACTAAGGAGTTCATGATACTAAAGACCAAGACATACATAAATATGCGTTAGCGCCTGCTGATAAAAAAAATAAAAATAAAAAAAAAACGTGTGTAAATATGAATGTGAAACAAGCGCTCCTACCTAAACCACTGGATATTTGTATGTGGCATAGACACCAGGATGTAGTCCCACCTGGACGCCCATTTGATCAAGTTGTTTTCCTGTAGAAGGAGGTGAAAAGTTCAATGATAGTAATCGTATATTATAATACACGTGTCTTAGATGAATACAAAGACTTACTTCAAACGTGACTGAGTAGGTGTAAACGATGGACACGTCATTATTGAACTGGCTAGGCACCTCCATCGGGGCAGTGCTTTCGCAGTTTGGGGTCTTCTCATCTGCATGGTTGATACTATTGTGGTGGAGGAAGGGCACAAAGCATGTCCAAATATATTCCTACTAATGCAGCTCTAAGGTTTAAAACAATCTTTGATCTCTTTCATCTCAAACTGCTTTAAACAAAGCGTATGAGGGAAAAGTGGTTCGGACTGCACGACTGTCCGTGTTTTATGTTATGTGTTGTTGTTTATTATTTTACTTTACATTAACTGTTGACTTAAGCGCTTTGTTACAGCTGCCGCTGTTGTGAAAGCGCTATATAAATCACCATGTATTGTATTGTAATCGAAAGATACACTGGAAAACAACAAGGGAAATCCAACGAGTATTGTTAGCGGGAAAAAAATGCCTGGAAAGCCACATAAAACCACCTTTAACAGATCTACCCTTGAAACCCACATAAATTCAAATTTTAATCTTGTGAGAAAGTGAACATTAACGGTTACCTTCATTGGGCCCATATTAAGCACTGCTTGCAAAGAAAAATCGGAAGTAGCCTGGTGCCTTTTCCCGGTGATGTGAGCATCAAGTAGTTACAACAGAAAGAGCTGACATTTTTAACGGTAAAAGCAAGATTGCAATTGAGTTTCCAAACATATATTCTACAGTGAATGCATGTTTTATGATGGCAAATGTTCTCTTCCAAAGGAGATTATTTTTATTTGTATTGTTTCCTAACATGGAAAACGCTTTTAAAAATTAAACAAATCGGCATAATTGTCCCCAAATGGATCCCGCTCGCCCTTGATGGTTGTAGTGTATATGCAACCGTCGTCAATGCTTACCTCTTGGGCTCCAGTGTGGCAGCAACCAGCCGAGCTCCTGCCCACCCGTCAGCGGCTCCGTTGTGGTAAAAGATCTTGATGTCAACGTGGTTGAAAACGTAAAATGTCTTCTTCTTGTTGAACTCAGCCTGGGGAGGGAAAAAAAAAATGTCGAAAGATTACAAGGCTACATATTTCAAAGAACTTCAACACACAGTGTCAAAAAATACTTCTTGGTGTTATTTTGTGTACCGATTTAAACAGAATTTCAGAAATGGTGGTCACAGCTTACATTAATAACACAAGCATCCTTAGGTCGGCCGTCAGAAGTAACAAGGCAACCAATGGGGAAACCCGGGTTGCAGTATTTCTGGTTGTCTTCGACCTCATAGCACCACGTGACAGGCATATTGTCGATGATCCTGAAACAACAGCAAGCGGCACTCAAACACCAAACTTTTTTTTTTTTGTTATGACCCTAAGCAAACAAAGTATCGAGATAAGCTCAGCTAAACTGTGACCAAGCCAACCAGTGATGCTGATAGTTGAGCTGCATTCCCATTTTGATGAAATCCAGTCGGGTAGCGTCCTGTTGGCTGTCCTTCTTGTACGTTTTGGTGCACACCGCCTTGCACTTCACATCTTGTTTGAAGTTAAACTGCGAAAAGAGGGGAAAGCGCCCATGTTGAATCAGCAATCCATTTCTGACTGGACACAAGAGAAATGAATGCGCATCTAAAATAAGCAACACAATTACACATGCTTTGTTTTCGCATGACACCTACTTTGTACGGCGAGGACTCGATACGTTCGCCAAACAACACCTGTCCCAGATTCTCCGAAGGCCTCTTTTCCTTTTCATCCTTGCAAAAGTCGAATCTTGAATAAATGTAAAACATACAATTAGCACAGGCACACTCCTTTGGACAGTGGGTGCTCAAAAAGTTGGAGAAAGAGTCACTTACACGTCATATTCATAAGGCAGGACGGACTCGACTGAATCCAAGCGATTGACAAACAGCTCTATCTGTGTCTGCAGGCAAGAAAAACGTGTGTATCAGAGTAATTTGGCAAGAATGAAATATATAAAGGAAAAGATCAGGTTGCCAAACATTTTGGCTAAAGTTTTGTTTGTAAATTACTTGTATAACTAAACTGCATTTACAAAATAGTTAAAGGTAACAAGCCATGTAGATCAGCTCTTTATCCCATTTAAGGGAAGAGAAAGAAACTTAATCTCACTGAACATTTTGGTTCTGATAGAGTAGTTTTGAAACAAATTATTCAATCACATTCATGAGCAGTCTGTGTTCAAAGGGAGTTTTCAATTATATCTTAGCAGTGACATTTCTTTAAACTTTAATGACTTTAGTGATTTTTAAGCAATAATTTGTCTTTATGGCACATGGCACAATAATACAATCAAACATTAATGGTAAAGTTAAATATTGAAAGAAAACTGGGGGGGGGGCGTACATGAACTGTACCTAAATACTGTACAACTGTATTGTACTTAGAAAGTGAGAATCACTCAAACTCGTCACAATTATTACCATGAACAATTTCGATAATCAAGACAAGAACTATTTTGCGTTCTGTGTAACTGTTTTTAATGTTGCTGGTCTTTATCTTAGTCTTCTCGATATCATTGAAAACGAGCGCTTTCCTAAATGAGCCTTCGAGGTTTAAATAAAGCTTTGAAATGAAATTAAACGGAATGGTTAAATACAAATTGGGACTGATTCAGTACTGCTTTGTTTCTCGTAGTGTAAATCGAAGCAGACTTCCATCATGGATCTCATGGGTGCTTTTTAGACACGTATTGTTATCAGTTCGGCGGATTTGCTCACGACATAAAGGATTCAGAATTTCGCTGAAATACACGTCAGGGTGGAAAAAGTGCAACAAACCCAGCTAGCAGCAAGGGACACAACAATGCTCATGCTGTTTGCAGCCGATAATCGGGGCCTTGAGGAAAGGCTAACGTTAGCTAGCAACGTAAACATTGAAACCAAACATAGGCAAAGGCGCCGAATTCGGCGGAAAATCCACTGCATCGTTACCGAAACGAGAGATTGATCACTTCTTTCCTACCTGGCAATCTGAATCACCTTTGCCGACTTCGCAAAAACTAACTGGGGCTAAACCCGGAAGATAGAACGCCGAGCACGGGCAGAAACGTGAGACGAAAAAGAAAAGCAGCCAATAACCAAATTCTATTCGCCGTCTCATTTTATGTGCGAGTCGTCAAGTTTCGAGCCTGCGTCAAAAGGGAATGTATCTTGTCCGAAAAAAGGGTGCGCTGGTGGAACAAGGATAGCTGGTTCTTGTACGCAGCGACGTCAGCAAAAGCTGCGCTCAGTTTCCGCCTTGCCTCACTCTGTCCTGTCTGCCTCAAACTCAACCAACGGTGACGTTTCACTATTGCACGTGACGCGGAAACGATGCGCTCAACACAAAAGCTGGCGTCGCGGAATTCACAATAAAAGTCATAAAAGTCACTCGCGATTTCTTCGATCATCATTTGACAATCAAAAGGCACCTCACCAATATCATACATTTTTATATAACTGTCTTTTTTCTTTTCTTCCATTCCTTTTTATTAAAAGTAGAAAATTACCATTGAAAAAAGTTGAAAACCACTGCTGAAGAGAATTTCGCTATAAAATAACAGTAAAGTAATGTTATTTTAAAATCCACTTAATATAATCTATTTTAACAGTAACAATATTGTACAGTATTTTAATTGTTACAATTGTATTGTTTTGTTGTTTCTAATGATTTTTTTCTTTAAAAAGTACTGCATTGCGGTCGAATTCGATGTGTGTTAATGTGTAGCACTTTCAACCGTGGTTGTTCTTGATTTGTCATAAATAAAATTGCGTTGAGTTGCATAATAAAATATATATTTACCCATTTATTTTCCGCACTTAATCTCAATTTTTTTAAAACGAGTTAACTCACTCGAGCTCTCAGTGGCTCAAATCGGAAAGAATAATTAAATTGACAGATGCTGTTGTCTTCCTCTTTTCCACATGCCAATAAAGTAGGTGGCAGTAATGGGCCTGTATGCTGGTTGCCACACGCCAATCAAATCCAAACAGGAAGAAGACAGCGAAGAAGAAGAAGGGGTGGAGCCTGAATTCGCTTGTTGAAAAGCGTTCTTTTCTCTTTTGTGGCGCCTTTCGCCTTTTTGTGCCACATCAACATTAAGAGGACTCATACCGAGGTATTGTGTCTTCCTTTATAACATCCTGAGTGGCCGACGGAAAGCTATCTTCTTGTTGTTTACAATCAAACGCCCGCTTCGTTTCGCGCCTCGAGTAACGAACGCGCTGCAGCTGGGGTGGGGGGCACTGTTATCGCCATTTTGCTTCCTCAACAACCCAAGCAAGGTAGGTTACGCCTCGTGTCTCATTATTTACATATTATGGCGCACGCTTCTTTAAAAGAAAAAAATGTTTTCAATTCCTGAGACAATTTTGTTTATAGAAGTTGATTTTTGTGCAGCATGGCAGAGGCAGACCGACCAGGCAAGCTGTTTATCGGCGGGCTGAATACCGAGACCACCGAGAAGGCCTTGGAGCAGTACTTCAGCAAATATGGCAGGATTGTTCAAGGTGAGGATAGATGTTTCTTAGCTTTATCATCCGTTCACAACAGCCACCTTATCATTTTAGGGTACATCTTATTGCTACAGCGTGAAGTATTGAAGAAGCGTCCCGCGTGCGAGCACAGCATGAGCACCACGATTGCGCTTAGCTGGCTGAGTTTTAACTTGTATTAAGGGGTTAAAAAACATGGTTACTGAATGCAAGGAGTAGACATGACAGGGTCCTTATAAGTCAAGAGTGACATAAATTTGGCCAACCATCTTTTGAGTAAAAGCTACAGCTAAGACAATTTCAAGCATAGTTTCGTTAGTTTTTTTTAACGTAACCCACCCAGATCCATAGGTAGACGCATCGTAACGCACTTAACAACGAAAATACTTTTGTTCGGCAATCTCCGGCGAGTGACGCCATTTACAGAATGCAAAGTGCCAGTAAGCCATTGTACTGCATTGTTGTTGATTGTTCCGTGAACTGCTCTTTGCCATTGGTATTGAGTTGTTTGACGAAATGTCTCGTGCTGTGTAGCGATGCCCTGTTCACATTCGGGGCAAACAGTTGTTTGAGTGGCCAAAAGAAAAGTATAGGGTGCGTGAATACTGTAGGCCAGAAAATTGGAACGACACAGTTTCGTTCTCCCAAGCGAATGAATTTTATGCCGGTGTCAGCGAGCATTCTTGTAACAAGCGTTTGGAGGACCTCTGTTTTCTTAACCATATTTGCAAAAAAGGGTAGGTGCGCTATCTTCAATTAGTAACTCTGGCTGTTGTTTTTAAAAACATTTGATTAAAAGTATTATACATGTACATGAGAGGGGACTACAGGAATCTGGCAGGCTGAAATTTGGAGGCTCTGCATGATTTTAAGTTGAACAGTCTCTATCTGGACCATTGATTCCCAGCCAGTGTGCCGGGGCGCATTAGTGTGCCATGAGAACTATAACGGTATGCCGCGGACCAAATTGGTGACAAAAATATTTATTAATAACAAATAATGGATCTTTGTCCCTCTATCTATGCCAGAAACCTATAGTGACAGAAAGAATAAATAAATGATCTTCTATTAGATGGCAAAAAAGATGAAATTGACATACATCCTCTTTTTGTGACGATTTTGTTTGGTGGTGTGCTGTGCGATTATTTTTTTTCCCAACTTAAAATGTGTGCCTTGGCTCAATAAAGGTTGGGGTTCGCTGCTGTAGACAATTAGTGATCAAAATAGTTGATTAATTTAATAAGTTGTTGTTTAGTTGTTGCATCTCAGAAAAAGAGAATAGAAAATGTAATTCATTTTCATTCATGACTCCTAATATACTTAATGATGACAATTATTGTTATTTTGGAAAATGTGGGACACGTGTGTGTGCGTGCGCGTGTGCGTGTGCGCTATCTATCTATCTATCAAGATAGATAGACAAATTTTGATTTGAGGTTAACTGAAGGCGTACCCCAGTAATGTACTTACTCGATTTTCCTCTGTTTCCAGTTCTTTTGATGAAAGACCGTGAAACAAACAAGTCAAGGGGTTTTGCATTTGTGACATATGATAGTCCAGCCGATGCAAAGGATGCTGCACGTGAGATGAATGGAAAGGTATGGATTTTTCCAAAAAGTAATAATAACTCATGCATTCTCGTGATATATAAAAAATGATGTTTACAATTGGTGCTCTCATTTTTTATGTACTACATAGTCTCTTGATGGCAAGGCCATCAAAGTGGAGCAGGCTACCAAGCCTAATTATGACAATGGTGGTAGACGAGGACCCCCACCCATGCACTCTCGCAGCCGTGGCCCACCCAGGGGCCTCCGTGGATCAAGGGGAGGTGGGATGAGAGGCCCATCCAGAGGTAAATCTTCATTTGTAGACTTTGGAATGGGATATCAATATCGGTCAATGTATGTCTTTTTTTGTTTTCTGTTGCGCTTGCAGATTACTATGATGATGACGACGACGAACCCTTCTTTAAGGGGATGTCATCAAGAGGCCCCCCGCCAATGAAGAGAGGACCCCCAATGCGCAATGGAGGCCCCCCACCCAAGAGATCTGCCCCATCTGGTCCAATGAACAGACGTAAGTTTTGTCCTATGTCCTCTATTGGTAACGATTATTTTAATAATCAATCGTCAGAGCATTTGATCATGTTGATCATTTTCTGATGACAAGGAGATATTTATCCAATTTAAAGCTGATCAGTTTGCGTTCTTGGAGAAAAAAAATATGGAGTGTTAAATTAGATTTCCAGGGATTTGGATAATTTTAGGTAAAAAACAAAATATTTATATTAATATTTGTATTTATTACATTGTTAAATGATGACTTGCTTCTTCGTCGTCGCAATCCAAATATTTTATTTTAATGACAAAATGTTCATGTCATCACTTTGCTTTTCAGCCCCAATGTCAAGGGACAGGGACCCCTATGGTCCACCCCCTCGCAGAGACTCCATGATGTCCAGAAGGGATGACTATCCATCACCGAGAGATGACCACTACTCAAAGGATGGGTAGGGCACTTAAAATCGAATATCCACTTGTGTTTTTATTTTTTTGTACTGTTTATCCATAATCTCTTCATAGTAATATGTCCTAATTATATTTGTAGCCTAATGCATTGCACCACATGTAGCTAGAAAGAATCAATCGTTTAAAATGCTCTTCAGTTTAAATTACCAGTATGAATCTGATTCATCTTTTGACAGCTACTCCAGCCGAGATTATAACTCAAGAGATTCAAGGGACTATGGTCCGCCTCCCAGGGATTATTCATACCGCGATTACTCCAGTTCCCGGGACGACTACGGCTCAATGTCAAGGGGTTACAAGTAAGTGTGCTTGCCGTTTGAACGACTTTTTATCGTACGCCGTTTTATTTATTTATTTTTTTTTTTGTTTGTTTGTTTTTGTGGGCTATTATGTTTTGTAAGCCGTTTTATTTATTTATTTATCTTTTTTGTTTGTTTGTTTTTGTGGGCTATTATGTTTGGAAAGTCAGATTGATTAATTAATAATGTCATTGATTTTCCAGCAGAGTACATGAGTCCCCGACCTTTTGTTTGCACAATGGACGACATTAAAAAACAAATGAGCACTATGCTCAATATAGTTGCTTTAATTAACGGGGGTCCTGTGGATGGTTTTCTCCACGAACCAGTTCCGTAGCATAACATGTTGTAAGACGGGTCATCATAGGGAGGGTCCCAAAATAAAGATTTCTCTTCACTTTCTATTTCACTTGTGCTGTTATTGCATGTTAGGATATATTTTGAAAGCGACCATACTACAACTCATTTATGTTGAAAATAGCATAAGACAGCTGTACTGCGACACAAGTGTTGAAATATTGGTGCGTGTTCTGTCACTATAGTTGTGCAGCAGAAGGGCACGTTGAAATTCCTCTGTAGATTGTCTCGCTGGAAGAGAAGATGTCAGAAAGCGAAGATCAGTCAACACCATGCTTTAAATGTTGACGCACAATGTAAAGTCGACTAACCGGTTTAGCCCACCAGTTAGGGTGCCTCGCAAAGGTTCATCCTTGCACCTCACACAATCACCAAAGTCACTTTTTGTCCTAATTGCAGTGACCGTGATGGCTATGGTGGAGGACGAGATTCCAGAAACTACATGGACCGTTCGAGTGGTGGCGGCGGAGGCGGCGGCTCATACCGAGACTCGTTTGATGGTTACGGTAAGATATTTCTATCCAGGTGTAAGACGAAACAACAGGCACGAAGAGGAGCTGAATACTTACCCAACCCTTGTTTCCATGAAAGAACCACCCAAAGGAAACAACTTTTGAAATGTTCTCAGACCCTTTGCTGCTGCCAACAAACATTTTTTTTCCCTCAGCTATTAATTTGATCAAGCATTGGCATCTGTTTGTCCAATTCCTATTACCGCTGCATTCTTCAAAAGATAAATGTGCCTCAGAAATGTTGTTAATAAGGCCAGAGTTGACCACCATAAGGAGCCAGAAACAGTCCTTGGAAACCGCAGAACAGAACGTGTTGCCCAACAAAAAGCTCTCCCTCAAGGAGTTTCCTTCAAATAACCATCAAGACTACTCTGAAAACTTGGAGCTCTAAAAAGGAGAAGTGTCCTCAGAAATCAATGGCATGTTGAAACCAATAACTCGAGTACTCCATGTGGCTGGATCTTAACTGCCCCCAAATGTCTGCAATGACCGTGTTCAATTTAGAACTACCATCAGCACCACCACCAGATGGTAGATGTAAATGCAACCATCTGTTCAATTAGCGCATCACAGAATTCAATGTACTGGCAAAGAAAGAGAAGCAAACCTGCAAGAACAACAGAAAATGTCAATTGTATCTTGCCAATTACCTGCCCCGTTGACCCTGCAGGTAACTCTCGCAGCGCCCCACCTTCACGGGGCCCCCCACCGTCCTTCGGTGGGGGCAGTGGAAGTGGTCGTTACGACGACTATGGCGGCAGTTCCCGGGATGGCTATGGCGGGCGCGACAGTTACAGCAGTCGGAGTGAGCCGTACCCATCTCCCCGTGGCGAGCGCATGGGTAGGCAGGAGAGGGCTCCTCCCCCTGGCGAGAGAGGATACCCTCCTCGCGATTCGTACGGCTCAAGCCGCGGAGGGCCACGGGGCGGCCGTGGAGGCAGTCGACCCGACAGAGGCATGCCTCGCAACAGATATTAGAATGGACATGGAAGTCTCGCTGAAGCAGATGGAAGTATTCTTGCAGCGTTCAAAGCTTTGTGGGAGAAGCCTGACAAAAGCAAAACAAAATCCCACCATGTCTAAATCTGTGGATTGCGTTTTAGCTTTAAATTGTACCTAGTTTTCCAAATTTTCATGTGTTCACTTTTTTTTTTTTTTTAATATATCTTTCTCATGTGACGGTACAGTTACCGAGGGTTTTTTTTTTTATACACGTTCAGTGCTGCTGGAATCTGCAATGCCCTATAAGTTTGGCTTTCCGACTCTAATAAAAGTTATTAGTTGTACCCTGACCACTCTGAGCATCAATACTCCAACAAGACCAAACGCCTGGATGTGATTTTAAAAAAAAACAACAGCATTGTGTAGAAGTTCTCTGTAAAGTTTAGCTGGTGAGTCTCTGCTCTGGACCTTCACTCAAAAGAGAAACTCGTCACTGTTGTGTTCAAAGGGTTAGGCAAATGTCACTGTCGAAATGTTCCAATGTAGTTCCCTCTGAAATGGATCCGTCATCCTAGAGCCATTCGCTGGCACGCTACGACAAAACCAAAGGCAAGAGCAACCAAATGCAAGCTTCTATCCTACAAGAACCATAGGCAGCTGCTGGTAAGCAAAGCAACCCTCTTCTGTTTCACATCTGTAAATGCCTTTCATTGTTCCTGTATTGCACTGAATTCAAGACACTAGGGCTTCAAAGGACTACAAAAAAAAGAATGGATTTCAACTTGAATGCGCCTTGATATTTGTAGCTACATTTGGCAAAACTGGAATGAGCTCCGAGGCAAGCTAAGACCTTTTGTCCCTTGCCCGCAACGAACCTATTTTTTTTTTTTTTTTTTGCAAGCTGAACCCTGAAAACGGAGATCCTTTTTATACTTGTCTAATCCAAGTACTAGTCAAAAGTAAGCAAGGTTGGCATAAATGCTTGCAATACTCTAGGCAAAACAGTTTCCAAGGCTGTCTTTGTCACTGTAAAATTGCAATAAAATGAACGTCCATTGTCAGTCTCAAAACCTTTTCCTCAAACAAAAAGGAGACCTCTGGAAGACCACCGCCACTGCCACCACCCAACTGGAAACAATCGTTCAAGTGAAAGGCAGTCGGACCAAGGACTTTAAAGTTTTTTTGTTTTTTTTTTTGTGTGTGTGTGCATGTTTTAATGAATACACAAAGAGAAGGGCGGAGGTTAATTTTGTTCTGTCATTGCAGGATGAACACTGGACGGCAAACAAACCTCGATACACACTGCAACTCTGTCCGTTGGTACTCCCGTCGGACCAGTAGGCCGATGATGAATACGTCCCAATCCGTGGAGGTTGTGAGACTATTCAATTTGTTTGGGTAGTCCAAATCTGTCTGTGCATTGATGCTTTGAATGCTTGTTGTCCTTTAGTGTCTGCCACAGCCCTGCGACAACTCCGTGAAAGACTGCTGGATAATGAGAAGAGGCTGGGTGTTGGGCTCAAAATGTACTTTTTAATAAATGGCAAAAAAAAAAAAGCTACTCTGTTGAGTGTGTCGTCATCAAAGACTGAAAGAAATGAGCTTCAAAACTGAAGTTCTATTCCAGTACAAACACATTACCTGTACCTTCCTCAATAAATGACTCCCTCTCCAATAATTCAGCATGTCCCAAGTGAAGATGATAAAAGGGAAATGCAAAAGGCCACATTAAGAATTCAGTGGTTAACCACCACAGCCAAATGTTTAGAATCGGTCAGGACTTCTGATTGTTTTGCTTCCAGAAAACGCCGTTTTCACATTTCGGGCTATAACCACATTTCGGGCTATAACGTTTCGATAAAATCAAAACTTCTAGGGAAACCGTGACACCTTTGAAATGGCAGAGCTGTGATATGCCCCTTCCGCCTCCCGCAGTTTGTGTCTCCCGATAACATTTACGTAAATGGACTTTGAATGCTACCAAACTTAATAGTATTGGGTTGATAAAAAATAAAAACCTAGATTGAAGTTATATAGTTTCTTCAGCTATCACCTGAACGGCTTACCGTGAGTGCTTTTTCCCATGACTTATCTGACCAGAGTTCGCGAAACTGGCTATCACAAATCTAGTTCTGCTCTACAAAGTAAATTGCGGACCCTCTGAGCTCGTTTAGTTTACAGGGCACAACCTCAAAATTTTTGTCAAAACTACAGCTAGCCTATCCTTTGACAATTTAAAACAGGGTTGTCACTCATTTTTGTCGCGGGCCACATTGTAGTTA
The DNA here is from genome assembly GCF_001891065.2 of Hippocampus comes. NCBI lineage: Eukaryota > Metazoa > Chordata > Actinopteri > Syngnathiformes > Syngnathidae > Hippocampus > Hippocampus comes. The sequence goes on from NW_017805016.1 coordinate 584,906, forward strand.
TGGTTTCCTTTGGAGGGCTGTTGTGAATTTTGGGAACCCATATCAATGTTTTTCACCTCATATTACATGTACAGCACACAACAAATTGATGGATAACTAGTTTTAAAATCAGAAGTCAAGAATAATGACTGTTTGTGGATTACATATGACAATTTGAAATTTTGGTTCAGACTTTAGCAAGCACCATGGAACTTGACATGCTTGATTTGCTTTCGTGGGCCACATAAATTGATGTGGCGGGCCAGACCTGCCCCCCAGGCCGTAGCTTTGACACCTGTGATTTAAAATATATTTTACAGAATGGGTTGATGAGGGACCTATATATTCATGCAAATGTTTACACGTATAAACTTTTGCATTCAATAGTGGTCTCTTGTTGCAGATTACCTTAAAACTACATATAGGACTGGATCTGGTGTGCAGGCCTTGAATTTGAAGTCAGGTCTCTGGCCAATGTATATTGCCAAAAAAAAAAAAAATCCATTGAGGCTTTTTGGGGTAGTAGGGTGGTACAGATTTATGTTTCTGCTGGGATAGGGAGCTCAAGGTTATAATTCAGATATGACTGAAATTGGATTGCTAGTTGGATTGAGTCTTCTGAAACGAATGCAAAGCTAGTCAAAGAGAAGGGGGAAATATGAGCTCACACTTGACAGACACCGTTGAGGAGGCTTGGTTGGAATCTTTTTTGTTTTTGCAAAATATGCTGATACATACAGATTCGCTTCCTAGTCACTGTGACAATTTCGGAGAGGAAGACGGCAGCAAACACTACTACAGACTGCATAGTGGTGCCTTGATTTAAGAATGACCCCCAATTGGTTTTTCGAGGCACACGCTGTTGCATTTTTTTGGGGGGGGTGGGGGTCTATATGTCATGAGCCAAAATTTGATACAAGCTTGAGATGGTTCACCTCACGAGTGACTGTAATCATTAGTTTGCTGCAGTTCTGTGCCAAGTCCTGTTAAGCATAGGACTGGCAGTGTCTGTCATATACTATCCGAACCGACAGTGTTGGAATTTAGAGACCGAGTGCTATTTGTGGTTTGTGGTGGCAGCTAGCCATCCAGCGCGAATACACTTGCACACATGACTGGGGCTCTCCTCTGTGCATGTAGTGTTGAATGAGTCAAGTTGTTGAACAGATGTACGAGGTGTGACAGAAAAGTTCAAAGACTGGCGTCACACAAGTCCAACTTTGAGTTTTCCATTTCAATGTGGGCCAGATGCTTAGCAAGCACTTCCACAAAGAGATTCTGCTGCGTTTGCTTTGCTTAGTACGCGAGAATTGTGGCCTTTACTAGCGCATGCTAACAATCCCTTGAGCATCTGATAGTTCCTGGCCGAGAACAACATGGCCGTGATGGAGCAACCTCCCTCACTGGGTCAGTGAGATATATTGTTCCTCTTTCCCAAGCTCAAGGGAGTCACAAAGGGGTCCTACTTTGAAGATCTGGACATCATCAAGATGGACATGACCATGGAGCTGTGAATGATCCTGGAAGAATACCTCGAGGAATGTGTGAAGGTGTGGCAATGAAGGCTGGGAAAGTGCTTTCGGCCTGGTCTTATTTTTTTTTAATCTTCAAAGATTTTTTTTTAATCGTGACAGACACAGCACATAACGGCAGAAAATCAGATATTTTAACAGTTTTGGTCTTTGTGTGTGGCCTGCTCCAATCATCTCAACGCAAATAAAGTTTCTGCTCTCGCGTGATCACACATCAACATGAAGACGAGCAGACACTGGATGTCGCTGACGATGGTTGCCGAGTATTTCCACAGAGGACTGAAGGCAACAGCGTTATAAAATGGCGATGTCGGCAAGACAAAACTTTTATTTGGAAAATAATCCCTGCTGTCAGGCGAAGTCACTTTTATGTAATAGACAACACCGGTTAAGACAGACCCTTTTATTTACCGGTGCTTCCTTGAAGGTCAGTTCGTGTGTTTCTTTGATTGACTACATTTCGTAAGACGTGAATTTCGCATCTTGGGTTTGACATATTCAATGTTAATATAAATGAATGGTTATACAGTATATGAAAGCAAACAAGCAACTCTAGTTTCCGACACCTAATAGCTCGTCTGTGGGTTCGTAATGCACAGATTGGTTCACTTCTGTCTCCTGCTTTGTTTGAGCACTGACTCCCATCCCTCTATCTCCGCCGGGATGCATTCGGCTGCACGTTTCGTCCTGGCATTCGCAGCTGTACTGTTGCGAACAGTCAAACAGCGCCGACATTCTCCATTCATGAAAAACGGGGCTGTGGCCCAAAACAAGTGCTGATACTCTCCTCTCATTAATGTCATGTCCAAAAATGAGGAAAACTGTCCATAATGGGTTTACAAGACGCATAACGAACGGCGAATGGCTAAAAAGGCGGAAAAATAGAGATGAAAGAAAAATGATCTGAGCTCGTGTAAACAAACTGCCAATTTAAAGGCACAATCTTTGATCTGTTGTGACTTTCGGTTAGTCGCAATATCCTGCAGAAATGGGGGCGGATTATTTTATAAGGAAAGCGCTGCTGTACTTGGCAGTGCACTTCTGCTGCTGTCTATTGTTGAGGTGTCTGCTTACCAGCAGGGGTGATCATCATTTTTGGCATGTAGTAACACAGCCGGCCCCTACCCCCACCCCTCTGACGCCTTTTGCCGAACTTCAAGCAGAAGTACGGGGTTTCGAGGTGCACTGCACGCCGATCGGGAACCTGACCAGCGGAGGGAGGAGGAGGCGGACAACCGTCGCCAAGGCAATGCCCGTTTGACGGCGCCATGAACCCCGAGGAGCAGACCGTAACGTGGTTGATATCGCTGGGAGTGCTTGGCTCCCCCAAGAAGAACATCGCTGACCCGGAGGAATTCTTGAAAGCCTCGCTGAAGGATGGCCTCGTACTATGCAAGCTGGTCGAAAAGCTTGTGCCCGGTTTCAGTGCCAAGGTAGAGAAGTTAAAAAAAAAAAAGTTGACATCATGTGGTCCGACAGTAGACACGAAGGGAGGGATTTGATATCCACACAGACGCACAGGCATCGTACTATGCAAGCTGGTCGAAAAGTTTGTGCCCGGTTTCAGTGCCAAGGTAGAGAAGTTTGAAAAAAAAAAAGTTGACATAATGTGGTCCGACAGTAGACACAAAGGGAGGGATTTGATATCCACACAGACGCACAGGCCGCCCATTTTAAAAGTTGCAACGACATTTTTGCTTTTAATGACGTCGCCAATGTTTATGATACGAGGCTAATGGGCAATATTTGCTGTACTATTGCCAAGAAATACTTTGATAATGTTCCGCATTCTCGACGCTTATGCAGCGGTGGAAGCAGAAACGGGAAGAACCTTCGCTTTGCCAAATACAGTTAAACACCATCAAATGTATAGGTAGTAGGTTTTATTAAAGTTAATGGGGGATATTTCAGACTTAAAATACCAATAGATGGTAAAGTTGATAAGTTTGCAGGCAGGGTTCGTCACTTCCTCCTCGAAGGCTCTTCCCGGTTGCTTGCTTCGACCTCTTTTTTTTTGTAAAGTTGGCGGCAAGCAGGAAGATTGTGTAGAACAATAATACCGGAAATAGCTCTCATGTTTTGGTTTTCTATATATTTCCGTATAAGCGGTAGAAGATGGATACATTTTATTGCACATTAAACGGACAGTATACCAACCATAAGCACAGGGAAGTATTAGTAAGAAGAATAACCGCACTTCACGCATTCGCAGGCAACTATTAAAAAGTACCAAAAGTAACCGTGTCAAACAGAAAGTGTAGAACAATAATACCGGAAATCGCTCTCATGTTTTGGTTTTCTATATATTTCCGAATAAGCGGTAGAAGGTGGATACATTTTATTGCACATTAAACGGACAGTATACCAACCATAAGCACAGGGAAGTATTAGTCAGAAGAATAACCGAACTTCATGCATTCTCAGGCAACTATTAAAAAGTACCAAAAGTAACCGTGTGAAATGTAGGTTTATGATGAAGTTTTCTTGCAGCGATTGTCCCACACCTCTCGCCGTTGGCCTATCGTTTGCGGTATAATTGAATCTAGAGCGCGACATCTCGCTTTTCAATCAGCAACGGAACTTTATTTGTCTTTTATTTCGAAAGTTGTATAAATAAGCGGAAATTTATACATCGGCGCATGCTTGACGCTGATGTCATTAATAGCTATGTTTCAACGAAGAGGACGCGGATTGACTCCATATTTCATAAACTCCCATTCTTGCGACCACTTCAGACTATACTATAGTGGCGTTAGCTTCGAGTCGGCGTGTTTAAAAAAAGTATTGCTTGGCCTTCGTGCTCGAACATGCTATTTTCTCTCCCGTGTGTTTGTGTTTAGTACTGCCCGGATCCGCGGACCGAAGCCGACTGCTTAGGCAACATTCGAGAGTTTCTGAGAGGATGCTCGTCCTTGAAAGTGGAGGTAAGTTTGCGGTTGGATATGGCGAAGAAACCTTGCTACCGTTTCTGGGTCGGTTTATTAGCCATTTTAGCCCCGGTGCAGGTTTCCCCGTGAGCGGACTTAGACCTGCTTGCTTGTGTTGTGATCAGCCGAGCCTGCTTGGACTGTATCGGATTTCGCAGCACGTCCATGTGGAGTGAGCCACATAAACAGGCGTTCTGTCTGCCAGGAAGTAACAAAATGTAGTTGGACATTTCGTACCGTACTTTCGTAGAGTTTTCAGTTGAATTACTTTACTTTATCTGAACCGCTTTATCCTCAGAGAGAAGCAGGCGTGCCGGGGCTTTTCCCAGCTGTCTTCGGGCAGTAGGCGGAACCGGTTGTTCCTTTGAGCAATATACTTAAATTGCATAATTTGTTGCGATTTTGATGACAAGGAATTTTATTTTAGTCAAATATGCTTTAAAATGCAAACTTTTATTGAACATGGCGTAGGTTTTACTCAAATGTAACACTTTCTGCAATAACCTCTTAATACTGGACTTTTAATTTTCAATAGCTTGCCTTGTCACAAAATTCAACTTTAATGTCGCCTCTAAAACAAGGCATTTTAGTTCTAAACTCTTAATAGTGGAACAATCAAGGGAACCATTGACCCTACGAGCCATTAACAGTTACACAGTAGACATCCAACTATCCTTAGATTTGCGTGTCTTAATCTTTGAAATTGTCTCAGTACTCGACTGGAAGGATTAACCAGGTAGCCTCCAGGGTTTGAGAATTTGTACACTGTAGTCACTGAAGTATTTTATTGCTCCCTACATTTGAAAACAAATATCTATACTTTTTAACTCTTTACTTTTTCTTCATGTAACAAAGATGTAACTAAAGAGGGGTAAAGTCACTAGCGGTTGAGATCTTGATCGACTGAGGTTTTAGGGGGTCCTACAAGGCAGAAAAAAGGGGACAGCAGTGACATGGAGGAATATAAAGCAGGAAGTATTGCCAACAATGGCGCAACACATTGAGAGAAGTGAGATATTCCCCATCCATGGCCTTGTTTAAGAGAAACCACCAAAAGATGATAATTATTTCCGTGTGAAGTGTTTCCCCGCGGATATGGACCGAGCCCTGCCCCAAATAGTGAAAATTCACTATTAATTGACACCTCCCAAATGTTTTCTACACTAGTCCCAAATCTTTTGTCTAAATAAAACACCTCAACTCACTCAGTGATTTTTTTCCCCAGCAAAAATCGAACAACAGGTTCCCAAAACAAATCAACAAATAAGTAACTCCGCAAATCCCTAACAGCAAATACAGTACGTGAAGCTTTTCTGTATATACTTTTTGATTCATTTTTGATTAGGAATGTGTCGTTATGTGTCATAATAAAGCTTATAAATAGAATTAGTTTCAAAGCAAAAAAGGATTGGGGTGGAAGAATTCAATGAAAATAATGGCTGTCGTATGAGTTGTAATACAATGAAGTGTCCCGGACTGTTTCGAAGAATGCTTCCATTATCATGGAGGGAATGTGTTGCAGATGTTGGGAGTGTCCGCTCTCTCGCTGTGTGCCACACTGGACACGTCCTCTCTAATTTTATAAATAATCTTGGTCTGGTTCTGAATCACATCATCTGCTTTATGCCAGTCTGACTCACTGCACGATGGAGTGTTGGAGCTCCCAATACCTAACTGGCTTGTTATGTCTGGGAGGTCCCCCTCAGACCATAATTAGACCTTGTGAAGCCAGCAGCAGCTCGTGGCCAACCAGCCTGAGGCCCTCCAACCAGCCCTGCCCATCTTTTGGTCGCTGACGTGATCGTGTCTTTTTTTTTTTCCCGCCACTGCAGCAAATAGTGCCTGGTTATCCTATGCCTCCACAAAGAAGACAGTCATACTGTTTTCACTTCTGCACTGACATACCGAAAGAGGAAGCGGCATGGAGTGCTCAAGGCCTCTTGTTCCTTTCCTCAGCTGAATGGGATCATTTATTAGAGTGTGTGATTGTGTGGTCATGGTTGGATTTTAATTTTTGTTATGTCCAATAAGTTCGGGCTGTTGTCGATGCACATTTGTGCTTCATATGACTTCTTGTGGGCATGTTTCGCTTATTTTGGGATGATCCGCTGTGTTGTGCCGCATGGATTCAGTTTGCATGAGTGTATCACGGACGCACACGAAGGTGAGTAAATGCGATATTTTTCACTTTCGTTTATATCGTGGCAAGAATTCAATCAGTTAAGATCTCAGACACGGTGGACCTTATCTAACGCGATTTGCATCGTTTTGTTTTCTTGTGCCGTTATTCGTAGAGGTTGAAAAATACATCAAGCCTGTACAGCTATCTGTTTTCAAATGCAGGTATTAAAAGTAAAACATCTTTGTAGTAATAAACACTCAAGTACATATACCTGAAAAAAAGGATTTTAGTAGAGTAACACCGAACAAAGTATTTCTACTTCGTTAATTCCTACCACTGCAAAAGACATACAAGGAGATTGATACACTTGGTAACACTTCATACATTACATACAGCTGTGCAACATTTATCAGAAATGTACAAAATTCAACATGGGATACCTCTTCAAATTACTTTGTGAGTTTATTGGCAATGCTCATAAAAACGGATTTGTTGATAATTGATCACATGTTGGAATTTGTACAATTCATTGTTCAGTTTGTTTAAAAAGTAGTTGAGGCAAAATGGAGCACACGATTTGGCTGCCAGCGATGGAGGTGCGGTTCAATTACGGCAAACTAGTTATTTATCCCTTTCAGGCACAGCGGTTACTTGAGTGGACAACTATTCACATGTTGTTTTCTCTTGTATTAATTAACTTTAATGTCACAGTTGTGCATCAACCACTACAATGGACCCTTAGGTGTGTTGCCATTCACTGCCATTATTTTTTTTTTCATGCCTACAGAGTAATAAATAAACTTGAGGAAAAAAATGCAGATGTAGGTTATTATTATTTGTGCATGAAAGGGTTAATGATGTCAACACAGGACCTTGTCGTCACATCCACGCTACCGCACAACTTCTCAGGACGTTACTGCATTACTGTTCTGCTCAATACCTGGAAATAGGAGTTCAGAACATTGAGACAGTTTCCGTGAGAGGCAGCCCATAATTTGAAATATGAATTGCAGATGAATGTTGTCCCAATTTCAAGCCGTACCAATACAGCATATCGAGTGTGTGCATATTTGGTTTTACAGTATTTACCTGTAATCACTGTGGAAAATCTCATCTGAAAGTGTGGCTGAAAAGCAAAGCATTTTTGGGGGGTTTTGTTTTCGGTTCAGTTACATAGAATGTGGCATTTCAAAATATTGTTTTCGATAGGACCACCAGAGTCACGGATTTTCTGTTGCAGTGATTATGTGTGTGATGGTCAGTTGGCAGCTGTGAGGTGCCGACTGAATGCTTTCATGAATCATGATTGTCCACTTTTGCCTCAATCGCCCTCATCGCGCTGTGTGCGGTGGGCCTTCCATTCATAAAAGTTACATTCGTCATGCCAAATGAGTTGGCATATTTCTGTTGGAAATAATTCCGGTATTGTTTTCATGGGTATAATTATCATAATCCGAAGGCCACATTTGTATCAGAATACGAAATGTTGCTTCTCTAAAATCACCACCGATGCAAAAATTGTCTTTGACAATTTCCTAATGTGAGACCAGGAATTAGTTCAGTGCTTTCGTGCTTCAGTGCAGGATGTGATGCGGACGAAGGTGATGTGACGGTCCTCAGACAAAAACAGGATTGAAGCCGGGCCACTCAAACTCTATATTTAAGATGTTTTATTTAAAATGTGAAACCCAAAGCTCTGAAGGAAATGAGATAGCTGCCTGAGACGGCAAAAAAGCGGCACTGCGTGCCTGCATGTGCAGTGAATCGTAATGGTGTCTGGCTGTTTTATAGACCACTAATTCACAGAATATGGGTCATGCTTCATGTGCACGTAGTTAGTGTGTGTACAGCCGAGGCCTGTTTAATTCCAGTGAGTGTTCAATTGTGCATCCAATTATTGGCGTACAGCACCCTGTTTGTGACACAGTGATTTATAGCTTTTTTTTTTGTGGTGTCCTTTCCAGGGGTTTGAGCCTGAGTGCCTGTACAGCGGGGAGAATTTTGGCAAGGTCCTGACCACGTTGCTGGCTGTCAACTTTGCCACACAAGGTAAGAGGCAGCCCGCGCCGTCCTTCCGTGACCTTCCTGCATCCCGCTGCTTCGCAAACAAGGCCGCGGTGAATTTACACCCATCGATTGCTTCACCAGTTTTTCCACAATTAATCAATTATGCATGTGGGCTGTATAATTGTGACAAAAACAAAATGGCATAGAGGACACAGTGACTTCTTGGAAGGTTCTTCTGCTTTTTAACGGACTGTCCTTGTGAGTAAGCAGACTCACTTTTCAGTGACTCTGAGTCATATCCCAATGGGAATTGAAGTCCGGTGGTTGAACCACAACATCGTGACCTAAATTTATTGCTAAATCCTTTTAATTTGACAAAAATAAAAGAGAGAAAATCGAGCTAAGACTCGCACTCAAAATCTCCGTTCCAGAATCGTGGCTGCGTTCGGAAATACGCTCAGAGCGTGCGCTGCTTCATGGCGTCAATTCGGAAACTCAGAGTATGTTGTTTAAATGTATCGTTTGATTATTTAGACTGCCCCAAAAAGGAGTGCTGTTGCACCGTGTGTCAGACAGTACAGATGGAAACAGTTCAAGCATGAGCTGCTGATTCGTTTATAACATCGGCCGACGTTCGGAAATTAATGGGGAGGGAGCGTGCTTTGCCTCTCAGAACACACATACTCTCAGAGTGGTGTCAGGGTGTCAGTGTGAATGTTCTTGAGCATTCATTCAATATATTGGACGGACTCTTGAACGTCAACATGTGCAGTACACCAGTGATAAAATACACACTGTGTATTGGCAATGCAAAGGCCAACAATCAATGTCAAAATCAATGAAAAAAAATATGTAAAGCACGGACCATAGAACTACAATCGAACATACACGAATTCAATATTTGTTTATCTATCTATCTATCTATCTATCTATCTATCTATCTATCTATCTATCTATCTATCTATCTATCTATCTATCTATCTATCTATCTATCTATCTATCTATCTATCTATCTATCTATCTATCTATCTATCTATCTATCTATCTATCTATCTATCTATCTATCTATCTATCTATCTATCTATCTATCTATCTATCTATCTATCTATCTATCTATCTATCTATCTATCTATCTATCTATCTATCTATCTATCATCCATCCATCCATCCATCCATCCATCCATCCATCCATTTTATAAACTCTTCACATGCAGAGAGCGGCACTCACTCACAGATAACAGGAAGAAAGCAATGAATGGAAAGTGGTTGCCATTCTTGTTATAATCAGGAACCAATGTTTACATTGGGTTCATATTCATCCGTCTGCCACAGCGAAGCTTTTTTCTTTAGGTCATTGGTTCATTTCGATAATGTTCGAATCTTGGTCCTTGCTTTGTAAGAGTACTTGATCCGCATGGGTTCAGCATGGTCTTCGCTTATGTCCCCCCCCCAGCCCCCACATAGGTCCCAAATTAAGCATTGATTCATTGGTAGCTGATCTTATTGGAGATCGCCCACTGTGTTTTTGTATGAGTTCGACCATATATTTTTGAAATGCATTTCATTTATTTTATTTTTACTTAACTTACAGCAATATTCTTTGAGTAAGTGAATGAATTGTTGAGGACGGTGTGTGAATGGAACAAAAGGAATGGCTAAATAGGTTTTACGAAATGATTTTTTTTTTGTATGTGAACATATTGATAAAAATGATATCTGTCAATTCAGTTCAAATTGTATGAAGTAGAAGAAGAAAGACAAGAACACATAAAAGTAAGATATTTTGTCTTTAATGTTCATCCTCTGTGTTGATTGAATTGACTGCTTTGATGGTAGTGCGCTGTGTTGTGTAGCTCATGCAGCAATCATCTCACAGTCCACGGGGGAGACACAAGTCAGCTCCAGGTTTTGCAATTTCAAATTGTACTGCGGCAAACTGTACCCCTTGGTGGGCTAAGAGGCAACAACACAGTCTGTGTTGCTCAATTGGTGTCATGCAACATTTGATCAAGCTGATTGGCTTTACTGGCAGAGGCCAGCTGGTGTGTGTTTGTGTCCTGCTGGGTGCCAGATTTGCCTGCTCTGCTTGATGCAATACTAATATCCTGCTTTGTTCATTTTCCATTCAAATGAGGGCTTGGTGTTGTTACACAGAATCAATAATGTGAACTTTAATATCGCCCTTGAGACACCACACACACACACACACACACACACACACACACACACACACACACACACACACACACACACACACACACACACTCTAAGGTTGCAGCTTAAAATATTTACAGTGCTGTGGGCCTGCAGTGCTTTGGGGCTAATTGCTTCAGGAGGCAGAACTGGTCTCTGCTCACTTTCTTCCCTCAGTCTCAGTGTTATTTTGTCTGTCAGTGGTGGCTTGTCAGAGAAAATCTGCTTCCCATGCACATCACCAAATGCTGCTGCAGAATCACAGCTCTGTGAATAGATCCGTTTTGGACCTCTTTTTTTTTTTTTTTTGTCTTGATCATGACATATTGACTGTGGAGATGAGTTGCGACGAGGACTCTAATAATTTTTCGTTATAATTTCTTTTTTATTTTGACTTTTTTTTTAATTAGTTTTAATTAGGTTCCTAGTGGGTTTGTTAGATTGTATTAGTTTTTATTTTTTAGTTATTTGTTTTTTTGTTTGTTCGTTTGTTTTTGGTATACGGAGTATAAAGGTCAGTAAGCATTGTGTAATAAAGTAATGTGCAATTCCCAAATAGCTATTTGACCTTCCTTCTTCTGGATGCGCTTCCAGCAAGACAAAAATAAATGTAAATACTTAACATTTTTTAACAGGTATGATATTAATTGACAAAGACAAAAGCAAAATATATTTTCGCTATAATTACCGGGTCATTTCATTAAACTAGGATGTGGTGTCAGTTAATTATTCATCATTATTTTTAAATTATATATTCATTATCCTCACAAGGGTCGCGGGGGTGCTGGAGCTTATCCCAGCTGTCTTCGGGCAGCAGGCGGGGGACACCCTGAACCGGTTGCCAGCCAATTACCGGACGAGCAACCATCTAATCATATATCCATCCATCCATTTTCAACACCGCTTATCCTGAACAGGGTCGCGGGGAGTTGCTGGAGCCTATTCCAGCTGACTTTGGCCTGAAGCCGACTATATCCTGAACTGGTCGTCAGCCAATCGCAGGGCACATATAGAGACAAACAAACATTCACACCCACATCCACACCGTCACTGAGTGGGAACCGATCCCCCGCTGCCCGCAAACAAGTCAGGCGAGTGTACCACTACACCATCAGCGGCCTTTTTGTATTTTAATTTTTAAAGGACAGTTTTCAAAAAAATGTTACTTTTAGTGATCTTATTAGTTTTTATTAACTCTAATAACCTTGGTTGAAACAAGTCGTAATATACAGTATGTTTGTCACCTTTGAGGTTACGTTTACTTGATGTTGCGGCAACCATGGCAGCCCCGTGATAGGCCACAGCGGACAAAACGGGATTGTGGCGAGGCAGAAGCCTTGACAAAACTTCAACTTGCAAAGCAGCAACTTAAATGCTGGAAGGAGACTTTGTTGTTAGTCTCGTTATGAAATATAACAGAATGAGCTACTTTAGTGTGGTTTTTACAAGGATGGTTTACTTTTTATAGGTGTTGCAAATATGACTTGAGGTGCATCAGTCATGAGTTAGTCGATCCAACAAGAGGCCTCTGTGTCTTCTCCCTTGTGATCTTTGTTTTTGAATATGAACATGGCTTGAAAGTTTTTGGAATATGGAAGGAAGTCTGAGTACCTGGATAAGGCCCAATGCAAGCACAGTGAGAAAGAACATGCAAATTCCATACAGGAAGGCTGGAACAGATATTCTAACTCCAAACTCCAGAACTTTTAAGCTGTCGTGCTAACCACTGTGTTGTCCAAATCTTCACATCTCACTGTAAAAATTTAATAGGCCAAGAGAGAGAAAATAACAGCAACGCGTCTTGGACATCAGTTTATCTTGTAAGGCCAGAAATTCAGAAGTCAATGATATGCTTTTAGCATCTTGCACACTCACCCCATGCCAGGAGTTCTTGACTATCCAGTTTGAATGAGATAAGAAAACCCGATAATCAAGGCTGCATATTGTGTGTCCACAGACAGTGCTGCAGAGAGATCATGTCCGCAGTCCGGCACACAATCACTTAGTCCGACATCATCCTTGCACACAATCTCCTCCGCCAAGTCCAAAGGCTCTCTGCGGCGACAATCCAAATCTGTGGTATGCTCTCCATCTTCTCTCTTGTTCTGTTACAAGCTCACATATGCTCGTCACAAAAAGTTTGGGATATTCAGCTTTGCGCTGTAATTTCAGGATGAACCTAAAAGGTGATATCACCTTTACAAGTGAACTGAATTTGACCGTCTCTTATATGTAAACACCCACGTGACAGGAGATGTCGGAGAATGGCAGCAGTAACAGCGGACAGCTGATGGTGAAGGCCCGCTTCAATTTCAAGCAGAACAATGAGGACGAGTTGTCGTTCACCAAAGGCGACGTCATCATCGTGACGCGGCAGGAAGAAGGTGGCTGGTGGGAGGGCAACCTCAACGGAAAGACGGGATGGTTCCCCAGCAACTATGTGCGCGAGGTCAAGGCCTGCGGTGAGTCGGATGGCGCAATGACGGCCACGTTATTTATTTCTGGGGGGGGAAGTGAACCATTTTTTTTTAATTTTGATTTTGCGTGACAAAAATTTACAAGATTTGAAACAACTTCTGGTCATTTCTGGTGGCCCACCTGATGATCCGTCTGAACACAGTGGTTGGGAATCGCTGCATTAAAAGACTCATCATTGTTAATCTCTCTCCCGTAGAAAAACCACTGTCTCCTAAAGGAGCTCAGCTGACCAAAAGCTACTACAGTGTGGTGAGTTTACAGCATCATGTTCAACCCATGTTTAATTGACAAGATATTTTATGTTCAAACTTATCAATCGTAAAACTGTTAAGCAGTCCGCTATAATGAATCAAATGTTGACCTTTTTTTCCCAAAATGGAAAATTCCATTAAGTAACATTCTGTATATGAAGAAAACAAATAATCCAATAAAATAACAAGAAAATAATTATATTTCCCTATATGACTAGCAGGTGAATCATGAATGGCACCCCACTGTGTCTGTTGCCTTTTTTTTCAGGTGGTGCAGGACATCTTGGAACACGAGCGCGAGTTTGTCAAAGAGCTGCAAACGGTGTTGAGTTGTTACTTGCGACCGTTACAAGCCAGCGACAAGTAAGGAGGACGGCTTTTTCCTCACCAGGGTCGTTCCATGCCAAATGACCCAGTGGGTTTAACCAAGCGGATTTTGATTTGAATTAAAATTGCTGCGCTCTTTGATAGTGATGGCACAACACTAAATTTCACATTTGTGAGTCAATTGGAGTAGGGCCCGAATTTTTTTTTTACATCTCTGAAACTTTTCTGTGTTTGAGGAGATTTGAGACATTACATTTCATGAAAACATTGAAGGTCATGTGATCCACAAGGTCAATTTCAAGGTCGAAAAAATATACAACAATCTTGTAAAAGATACCTTGTTGTATTCTCTTTCCGACAATACCTGTTTTGTGAAGATTGCTCTAGTAGTTCCTGAGCTACAAGGGTTCAAAGGAAGGCGGCCACGCCCCTTTTTTGCAGGATTAATTAAAATTCAGTGGGCCGTAGCTCCCCAACTCGTGCTCTTATTGACCTCAAATTTGAGATTTAGTGTTGTGCCATCAGTATCACAAGCACAAGTTTAATTCAAATCAAAATGCGCTTGGTTCATTCTTTTCAGTTTTTTGGGGGGGTGATTTAGCATGCAATGACCCACCAATCACTTCCTCTAGGTACCATCATTCATATCACATTAGTTCAGCCAATTAACTCTCATCAATTCAGTCCTGATTATCATGTCAGAATTGAGTTTGCAGTAAAGCTCTGTCCAATGATTTTTATTTTTTATTTCCTTGCCAATACAAGCACCCAGGTCATATTTCTAATCCTGCATAAAGTACAGAGTTTCAGTACTTTTGCCACCTTTTCTCAGAGTGGAATATTTGAATATTTAGTTACTTATTGTTCAATGACTCTGTGCGCAGGCTGAGCAGTGCAGACAGCGCCACTCTTTGTGGAAACCTTGAGGAGATTCTCACCTTCCAGCAGGGCTTGGTTGCCTCTTTGGAGGAATGTATAAAGTAAGTCATCATTTATTGAAGCATTTCATTCTGGAGGGAGGAAATGATCACCTCATTATGAGTCTTAACATTCACTGATCACAAGAGTCGCCACAGCTGCTCTAATGTCATCAAACACAAGATGTTTTTCCCCACTTACTTATTAGTGCTGGAGATCATCTTTATAGACATCTGAAGAATAAAACAAGGATGTCCGCTTTTGGTTTCCTGTTTGCTCTTCTTATTGCTCGCTCTTGTCATGCCACTCTTCTGACCTTGACTTCGTCATTGCAGAGTCCCAGAAGGCCAACAGCGGCTGGCCGGATGCTTCTTAAATATGATGTGTCAGATCAAGTCCCTTTACCTGGCCTACTGCTCCAGCCACCCGTTAGCCGTCTGCATCCTCACGGATCACAGGTCAGTCACCGACGTATTTTCTCATACACCCTAATGATGTATTTTTGTTGTTTATCATTAATTCTATCATGAAATAAAACAACCTTTTGCTACATTCAAAATCTGTAGAAGTTATGATCAAGTACCTGTTGTGAGTAGTTAATTTTAGGAATCTGAAAATGGTGTTGTTGTTGTGTATTTAAACTAATCACATAACCTTGTCTTATCAAAGTCCGCTAGTTTAATGCTAACACTCAATCCAAAACAGCATAGATAGGCTAGCGATACTAGCATTGAAATTGGAGTGTCATAAGCCTTTAAGCATTTAGCATTTGAACACAGCAACACATTTATGTCATTATTAGTATATCCGAGTATTTTCGGAATATTCATCGCTACCCATACATAAAATAGACTATACACAATATTCAAAATTACAATACATCTTGTGGAACAATATCACATTTAACAACCATTATATAGTTAACCATAATAATTCATTAACTTTCGATGTATCACTTACCCATCAATACAATCTAAATTTACTAATACACCTCAAACCCTTATTATCCCCATAACTGTAAACTATTCATGTTTCTATAGTATTTATAGTTGTTTGATTGTTTACATTCTATTTAAGTATATTATGACCATGGTTTCATAAGGCATGAAACTAATTAGTGTTTTCTCAAAAACAACAAAAAAAACTTTTTAGTTGGTGTTTTATAGGGAGCTGAAGCGGATTAATGGAATTTCCATTCATTACAATGGGGAAAGATGATTTCATATCAGAGTATATCTCAATGAGCTATGTGGTAGGGACAAAATATTAGACACACAGTTAACTTCTTAACCACTGCCTAAGTGAAGGATCAATTGTTGATCTGAAGTGTATTGCATCTCTTTAGTTAGACGGTGCAGTTGGATCTAATCATATGGACTGTTGCAGTACGACTTGAAGCCACTAGGTGTCACGCTTTCATCCTTATATCCTTTGACGTAACAATTAGGTCTCATTTCCACGAGTGGTGAAAATAATGAAGCCGTGTTGAGGAATGGTGTAATCACTTCATGAGGACTGACATCTCTCTGAGCTGCAACATTAGTTGACCTGCACACAGGAAGCTACATGTCGACAAGCTGCACCCACTGCGGTTTTGCTGCCATGCTAACTAAAGTGGTAAAGAGACGTTATTCATTCTGTGAGGGAAATTCAATTGCCGGAGCAGCAATATTTATTCATAAACTCTTGTAGTAATGATATCGAAACAAACAACAACTTACAAACAAAACCACAGAGCGGGGTTGAGGAGGGGCTAGAATTCCAATTCAAGCATTCAACTTTTCACTAAACTAATTACTTTATATATATGGTGTACTTACAGCAAAACATTTATCTACAGTGTTATATAATTATGCATATTTCCACTATTAACTATTTTATTTTATCTAATTTTGGGAGCACTAAAGAGTGAAACATTTGTTCCTTTCTGCCAGCATCATAGGAGGCAGAGACCTTCATGCCGTCCCCCCCATAAGTGTGGTATTGGGAAGTGTTTGTAATATTCAAAATCCTATGTAGCCACATGAGAAGGTAAAATAAGAAACAGCAGGTAAAACTGAAGTTGTTCCATGAGCTCAAGTTCATATTTGATCAGAGACACGAGTCATGTTTTTTCTGTGTAAACCTTTCCAATGACAGGTTTCATGTTACTCAGAGGTTTGTCTAACGTTTCAAGTCCCGCAAGTTACACACGTTTTACTTAGTAGCAAGCGGAACACAAAGTTTTGAAAAATATGTGTGACTGGAAATGCTTTAATTGATGACATGTGAAGTGCACAAGGACTTGGTTTCACAATTTTAAACTGTTCACAGATGACTTCTTAAGCAGTCTCTTGACATTCTTCGGACAAATGCAAAAAAAAAAATAAAATGACAGCACATTTAAAAACCCAATTATCACAATCATATTGTTTTGGCGTGTCATGCCAACGGCAAGTATTGTTACCATGAAAACTCAGTCACAGGTAAGGCATGTGGAGAAGTGAGCAGCTACTCAGTGTTACCAACAATGTCACTATATTTAGTTTCTCCTCGGACCCCTTTGGTGACAAATTTTCCATCAGTTAATAAAATAAAAATAACAAATATGTGATGTACCTGGAGGGGGGCACGGTGGACTAGTGGTTAGCACATTGCCTTCACAGTGCAGAGGTCCAGGGTTCAATTCTGCTTCGGCCTTCCTGTGTGGAGTTTGCATGTTCTCCCCGTACCTGCGTGGATTTTCTCCGGGTCCTCCAGTTTCTTCCCACATTCCAAAAACGTGCATGACAGGTTGATTGGCCACTCCAAATTGTCCCTAGGTATGATTGCGAGCGCAAATGGCTGTTTGTCTATGTGTGCCTTGCGATTGGCTGATAGCCAGTTCAAGATGTGGCCCGCATACTGCCCGAAGACAGCTGGGATAGGCTCCAGTGCGCCCGCGACCTTTGTGAGGATAAGCGGATTAGAAAATGGATGGATGGATGTTCCTGGAGCCTCTTAAGTTAAAAATCACCACTTCACATCCAGACTGCAAACGAATATTGTGTGGACGCAGCCATTACTGGCTAACTAAGCTAGCTGGCTAACATTCAGCAGTTAATGTCCCATCGTGGCAAATATTCAGGCTATGAAATAATGACATGACATTAAGTTTTGGGGGTGTTTCCTCTTCCTTAGCGAGGACCTTGACAAGTTCATGGAGAGCCAAGGAGCCAGCGCTCCGGGCATCCTGACACTGACCACCAGCCTTAGCAAGCCCTTCATGAGACTGGACAAGTATCCCACCCTGCTGCAGGAACTGGAGAGACACGTGGAGGTAAAGATGCATCCAAATTATTAAGTATTAAAAAAAAAAAATCTAATGTCTTCCTGCATAAATATTCGACCTCTTGTATAAGTGTTCCATGTCCTCACCATAGGAAGCCCACCCAGACTTCTCCGACATTGTGAAGGCCACAGCGGTATTCAGGAGTTTAGTGGTGAGTGTGTGACATGGCAACGGAAACTTGTAATATTGATTCATGCATGACAGGGCGCCCTGAGACCCTCAATAGTCACTTCTTGGTTTTGAAATGGCAAATCTAGTGTGCAGAGAAATCTCGTAGGTATATTTTCCAGACCCACCCCGCAAAAAGTGGAAATAATCTCTCTCTCTCTCTCTCTCTCTCTCTCTCTCTCTCATTGTTTTACGCCTCCTATATGCTTAAAGCACAATGAAACATAGCGAAACATTTTGAAGGTATTACTTTGCACCTCGTCTCACTATCACGGTTACATTGGGATTTTAGCATATAGCATTTTAAGGAATGGACAATTCGACTGTCGCTCGTACAGTTCTCCAAGAGGCAAATCATGTTTGTCACTACCCATTGAAATTTGCCAAAAAAACTAACACATAAAACCAAAGACAATTAAACATTTTATATTAAAACATCGAAATGTTCAACCAGACCTTGTAATAACAAAAGCTAGCTTTATGCTAACATACAATGCAAAACGCCATAGACTGGCAAATGAGAATTAGCATATGTTATGGTAATTTATAGTTCCTGAAAAACTGCTATTTTAACGCACGCAGAGCAGCAAACCATACAAACAGTATGAAATATCATTCACAGGCAAATTTCATCCTCTACTCTGCGGGAAAAGTGGAGTTGAGTTTCCTCCCTCTTTTTTCTAGCTGTTAATTAGGTTGCATGTTTTCCAGTCGAGCTCAGTGTTGTGTGACAAATTGCGGCACAACACATTCCTACACAAAAGGCACAGACTATAAATTCACACTTGTCTGTATACTGTAACATTGCTTCAAAACGTATAATATAGTAGGAGTGCGAAAGGTGAACCTTCACATTGTGGGGATTCTGTGTAAAAGTTGTTAGAAAGTGTTAATTTTGTTTTTCCCGAAATGAGGGGAGCAAAAAAAATCAAAGTGAGGGGATGTGCTGTGATGCTATTTGTTGACGACATGGGTTCAAAACCACACTGAGCCCGAGAGCAGTTGTCAGTTTCCTCAGCAAAGCGCTGAGTTCCTAGTAAGATGGTAACATGAAATATACATGCACATCTTGTTTGACTTTGTGGGTTGTGATGAGGGTGTGACGCGGGCCGATTTGAAACACTGCTACAGGTCTCTGCCCACAGAGCGCCCTCATGTGTGATCTGCCATGGAAAATGACAACATTTACCCTGGCGTGTTTTTTTTTTCTTTTTCTTTTTGAGTAGGGAGAGGCCATAATTAGCACGTGGAAATGCCACAGACGGAGAAAATTATTTTAAGATCAGGATATTTTTTAAAGAAAAATACAGGAGGGCTGAAAAATAACTCCCTATTTTCAAACACTTTTTTTGTGATTCATTGTATGAATATCTTTTCTAATTGTTTTTCTTCATTTTTTGTGATTTATTTATTCTATGATTTTTAAACAAAATGGATATGACAAGAAAGAATTTAGCATGAAGTATTATTTGATATGGGCACCAACTTCTCGAGCCGCCCTATAGTCAAACTCATTTCTAAGTGACACCAACATTTTAACCAGTTGTATTTGTCTGGTTATTGGTATTTATTTAGTCCCCTATTTTTTTTTTTTTGTTTGTTTTAGACACAGTGCCAGGAGCTGCGAAAGCGCAAGAACCTGGAACTGCAAATCCTGTCGGAACAGGTGCGCGGCTGGGAAGGAGACAGCATGAAGAGTCTGGGTCATGTGCTCTACATTTCCCAGGTCCACATGAGAACCGGCTCCAGTGAGGTGAGAGAGTGGTTGAATTTCCAATGTGCTTCAACATCAAGTGTGAAAGCCTCCAAAGGGAGCTTTGTGGGTAATGTTGACTAAACCGAAGCCTATGAAAGAGCGACGTCGTCTTTCTTGTGGGTTTTCTTTGTGGGGGGTCTGGTTTGACTAGGGGCTTGGAAGACGACTGCAGAAAAACGTACGTTTTAGTGTCAACCACTGCACGAGTCATAATGTTGCCATCATCTTCCTCAGCTATTTCACTTTGCTTTCACTCGCAAAGCTAGCCAGCACTAGCTATTATGTTGTACTTTTATGAAGGCACAATTTATCGCGGGGATACATACCTGACCCACTTTGGATAGAAAATGATAAATCCACGCTAAAATTACATTTTAACCCTCCCAGCACACATTTTACAACACATATTTTTAAGTATTCCTTTGTACCTTTTCCTCTCGCTTTCATGAAAAGGGGAGTCTATTGTATAACATCACTTTGAGGAAGCGAAGACTCACTGTTGTAGTTTCCTGTCAAACTGATACACACTACAAATGATTCAATTATTAAAACACCAAAATAAGTACATACAATGCAATATGCCACATATGGGCTAACTGAAATTAGCATCATTGTTACAGTAATTAGTATGCTTTCTGCCTATGTGAATGTTCATGTCATGAAGATGGCGCATCTCTTTCAGGACAAAGATGAGCGCTACCTGATGCTTTTCCCCAACGTGCTCGTGATGCTCTCCACCAGTCCACGGATGAGTGGCTTCATTTATCAGGCAAGTCGTTTCCATTCATGAGCAGCTGGAAACAAAGCCATGTGTGTGGTTTTGTTTTTGGCAGACATGCTCATATTTAACTTGTGCAACTATTATAGTGAGGCCTGCTCATTTCATTACTCGGCCAGTCTCTTTTTTTCTTCTTCTGAAAGCATAAGACTTTGATCAAGACTCTGGAATGGAAGACTCTCAAAATTGAGTGACGTGGATTCGGGTGCACAAAATGTTGATGGGAAATCCCTATCTGCAATGTCTGAGGGTTTTTTTTTTTTTTTAACCTGTGCATGATAAAATGCTGTAAAACAGTATTTGAATCCTTTGAAAGCACTCAAGTTTTGGCTTGACATATTCAAAACCTTTGCAGCACTCGCAAGATGTAGGGCACCAATGTTGATTTGACCTCTGCAGACATCTTAAGTCAGATTTGCCAAAATCAATAGGGCTCTCCTACCCATGAGCAATCGTCTCTGAAAGTTAGATTGCTTATAAAATCTGGTAGGCAGATTACCTCACACCTCACCTCACACATTGACCCTTATGAATCATTTACCACAAATATCTTTTGTGGGCTGCCTTAAAACCAGAGATGCACTGTTATAGATAGCGCTTCAGTCCTACAACACTCGATACCAGCTTGGCTTACACTGAAAAGTGTGTCTTGCGATTACCTGCAAATGCTTGTGACCTTGTTTATAGCAAATAGTTCCTTCATCATCAACAGAATACAGAACCGAGAAGCTTCTTTGATCGTGGCAGAATACCCATTTTTTCTCACTTTTTGACAGTACAAATCATGATTTCACGTCTAATATCTTTCTTTAGGGACGACTGCCACTGACGGGCACCACTGTAATGAGACACATGGATGATATGGACAATGCACACTTTGCCTTTGACATCACAGGTTTGTATGTTGACAAGCACTACAAACTACTTCTTTCGCCCGCACTTCTACAAATGACACACATTCCCAGAAGCGGATGTGGTCTCTTAGTGCTCAAGGAAGTGTGTGTGTGTGTGTGTGTGTTTGCGTGATCTGCAGGAAGCATGATGGAGCGGGTGACGGTGTTTTGCAGCAGTGCCCAGGAGCTGCAAGAGTGGCTGGAGCACCTGCAGCCGTTTAGCAAAGGAGGCAGCCCTTCGGGCACCATCTTGAAGGTTTGAGCTTGAGAAACACTAAAGAATTACGACTGCTAAGTACTTCTTTTTTTTCCACTTCAAAGTATTTCAAAACTTCATGGCGTCACATTCGGAAGTAGACACCACACAAATCCTTTTCTGAGTCCTGACTGTGATAAATGCTATGTAAATAAAATTGACTAACATAGCGCGTAATCATGGATCCCACCCCCACACAAAACCAAAGCTCACAGTGTGGAAAGCTTTCATCATATGCGGTGCTCTTTTGCATTTGTTTCCCCCGTGCAGACGGTAGAAGGCAAGCCCCTGAGCATGGTGGGCACCCCTACCCACTTGTCCCACCTTGGCAGCTTCAGCGCCGTCAGCCGCGGGCCCCTGGAACCACCAAAGATGAGCAAGCCGTGGTCACTCAGCTGCCTGCGTCCGGCGCCGCCCCTCAAACCCTCGGCCGCATTGGGTTACAAAGAGGTAGGAGATTGCAAAGCAGTGGTGTGCAAACTTTGGTGCCCGGGGCCCACAAAAATCGAACGGATGGGCTGGGTAAAAAATAAATAAATAAAATTTTAAGACAAAATCACACTCCATGAAGTTTTTGTTAGAATTTTAAAGCAAATACGTCTATGGTCTAAAATTTGAAAACTAAATCCCCATTTTGAAAATCTGAAAACATATCCTTCAAGACATTGCAACGAAGAGTTGCAGTGAGTGTTTTTTTTTTTTTTTGTCTGTATCTCTTTTGATATTTTAACCAACCCATTTTAGGGGGAAAATATTACAGCTGCAATAAAACAGCATATTTTAATAAAATAGTTCTTCCTTATTTTTGAACAATAATAAATGCATTTTATTAAATATATAAAATTCGGAAGTGTTGAATCCCCCCCCGCGCCAAAAAAAATTGCCAGTTTAATGAAATTTCTTTAAAAATCGGTGTAAAAGTATTTATTTTATAACTTATAATAAATTATTTAACTGTATGAATGAATCAAATTAGTTTTTAACTAACCAATTTTAGGAGAATTACTGCTAAAATAATGCAACAAATTTCATGTAAATGTAATTTTTGCTCATGATTATCTCTTCCATTGTCAATAAAATAAATCTGAATTCATATTTTTTTATGAGTAAAATAATTATTTTTAAAATTGTATTTATAATGAAAATAATGTATTCACCAATGTCATAAAAAAGGTCAAATATTTTTAATCAAGTTCCACAAGTACCTAATGTAGTGGCCTTTGAGAGTCGATGTGTCTTTTTTTGCATTATGTTTTGCAGCAATCACATCAAACGAGTTTCTCTCGCATGGCCTACTTCTATTCGCATGACCGCTATCCGTGAAAGAAAACGCTGCCAAGCAAACTGAATCAAGTCGAATCCACACTTGGCCTGTTTTAGTCCCACAATGCATTGCCCTTCTCTCCATCTTTTCACCACGGTACACAATCAGGCAAAAAAAAAAAAAAAAAGGAGGGTGTTTCTGTGGTGTTCAAATGTTGACACTATTAACTCTGCATCGCACCTTTCTCCCGTCATATTTTCACGCACTTCTTTTCTCTTTCTCCACTCTGTCTTCTGT
Organism: Hippocampus comes; assembly: GCF_001891065.2. Taxonomy (NCBI): domain Eukaryota; kingdom Metazoa; phylum Chordata; class Actinopteri; order Syngnathiformes; family Syngnathidae; genus Hippocampus; species Hippocampus comes. Next base: position 608,362 of record NW_017805016.1, read on the forward strand.
AGAGGATGTCTTATATCATGAAGGTAAGGTTAGATTCCTGTGTGAGTATGTGTGACTCTTGGGAGCTGTTGGTGTGTATTAGTAAGCGTGTGCGCCCTCAGTGGTGAAGTGACATAACTTCTCCTTCCTCAATGTGGTTTCCTGTGAAAGCCTGCATGTGTGCTTTCTTCCTCCTCTCCTGCGCTAAATGCGCCTTCAGCCATTCAAGAACAGAAGCTTGAAACGGGCCTGGACAAAATGACGATAAAGTCAGAAAAAGTTTGTGTGTGCCATTAGTATCACGGGTGCCTTCAAACTTGTAAAGCAGTCAGTCGGCCTATTGAGAGGGAGACAAGTTCTTGTCGTCAATGTGCTGTATGGGGACGTGGTGTGTGCCACACTAAACATGGACCAGAGTAGAAAGTTGAGTGTCTGTCACCGAAGCATGAAGTCATGATAATCACTTAACATTCTTATTTTTATTTACATTCTATTTATGTTACTGTTGTATGCTTTCATAAAATACCGATTTTTTTTTTTTTTTTTTTTGGTGCATTCGATTATTGGCACTTTCATTCATTCACTGTCGAAGGATTTGTGCTAAGAGTCTTTTGTCATCAAACTTTCTGCAAGCAAAACAAGTGGTGTCAAAATGTTAACTCCTTCTTTCTTCCCATTGCTTTGCAAACATGTCCCCCATTGTCAAGCTTTCGTTTGATTTATTAATTTTTTTCTGCACTGACTCCCCGTACAATGCCTTTAATGTGTTGACACATTGTTGTGAATTCAATTCCACATTTCCTCAAATGCATTTTCGCTTAGGGACAAGGTTTTATCAGGGTGCGACTACATGCCCGCTTTGGTCACAGCTGTCGCCACGCGCTTCGCTGCCTTTTTGTCCTTGGTCTCTGAGAGCTTGTGCAGTGATTTGGTTTGCAGTCTTGGCTTCTTTTCAGGGGAGCATGACAAGAGACTCACTGACAATGTGCCCCTGCAGGACTCCAGCAAGAGCCCACGACCCATGAAAAAGTTTCTGCCTGGAAACAGGAAGAAGGAAAGGAAGCATTCCGATGACGAGGTTCACACAAGGAGAAGTACGACTGACTGAAAAGAAAATTTGTATTTACAGTATACACTTTTCATATTTGATAGTGTGTGTTGAAGTGGAACATAATCTCCTCCAGTAACCTCACATTTTTAATCATCTTCCCCAGTAGAAATAAGGATAATTAAATATATATGGGTAGCATTGTGGTTGGGTGTTTAGCACACCTGTCCTGGATCGCAGTTGGAAGATGCAGGGTTTGAACCTTAAGCCCTTTCCTGTGCGGAGTTTGCATTTTTGCCGGCGTAACTGGAGAAAATCGTTTTTCTACCCGAATTCCAGGTCCCTCCTACATTCCAAAAACATTGTTGGCTTCATTCACGACTCAAAATTAGTCATGAATATGGTGTGGTGAATGAAGACCTTCACCAAGGCCTAAGAATCATAATTTGGATCAGTACCAAATTGTACACAAAAAAAAGCCAATTTAATTCATATCTGAATTTTGTCATCAAGATTATGCATGAAAAACCATGAATCGACACCCCCCTAAAAAGGTTTGTAGTTGCCCATATATGCCACCACATGGTGGCAAAGCACTACCTTTGGCGAAACGAACTTCCTCAATTCACTTCTGCATAGCTCAGCGCCATCAAAGTACTGTAACACTGTTTTTGCTTTGGGCTTAGTGAAAGCAGAACCACGAATTGGTGCGAGTTGACCGTATTCACTGAGAAATTAAGGAATACAATGTTAACCGGTGCAGAGAACGTGATTGGTTTACCTTCTGGAGTGGCACTCAAACATGATTTGCCTGGAAATGAAGACCCATGTGCTTTTTTTTTTTTGTGCTAACAAACAAACACGCTAAAGCAATGCTCTTGGCGGAGCTAACGGAAGAATTGTGTTCCAGGCACGGTGGCTTTGGAAGAGGACGCTCAGATCTTGAGGGTGATCGAGGCCTACTGCACAGGAGCCAGCCTGCACTCCACCAACACACGTTTGTATCTTTTCTCGTCTCGTTCTGACCTTCCGCCGGGCTCACGTGAGCATGCATCAAACGGTGTGCCTGTGTTGGTGTAGCCGTGCGGAAGGAATGCGTGCCTCAGGTGCTCCTTCCCGAGGAAGAGAAAATCATTGTGGAGGAGATGAAGAGCAACGGGCAGACGGTCATTGAGGAGAAGTAAGCGCATGCCGCTCACTTTCTGTCTCTGTCTGCGTTTTGAGGTCTTATCTTAACGGTGTTTATTATGCTGTGTCGTAATTTGCATTGTTGTGGAATTACACTGCCTAATAGAGGATCGTTTGGCCCTCTTTGTACACCTAAATAACCAGTAATTACATAGAAACAGCTCTCAGTATGACACACTGCAGTTCCGCACCACTGCAAACTCAAACCGCAATAATAAATACATTTATTAAACGTAAGTTTCCATTGATTGAGCAGGTATACCTCGTCTTACAAATCATCACCACTCAAATCTGGATACGGTGTCAGTTTTTTCCCCCCACCTTTTTCTTACAGGAGTCTGGTTGATGCAGTGTATGCTTTAAAGGATGAGGTCCATGAACTGAAAAAGGTATTTTATTGTCTTGATTCAACAAAGTCTTTGTTATTGTGTTTCGTGGTGGTGTGTGGTGTAGCTCGGGGGTTCCCAAACTTTCTTTTACTGAAGATCTACTTCTCAAACCAACCAAACCCCGACGATCGACCCGTTACGACCCGTCATCACACGTGCACGCATGCGCACGCATGCGCGTGCACCCATACTTACGTGTGCATCCGTGTGCACGCAAACGCCCATGCCATGATGAGCAACAGCCTCTAACACGAACGAAACGGAAAAATAAACTAGATACAAGATTGAGTTTGTGAAACGGAAATCACTGCCTACCTTTAGTGGGAGACCTGACGCGGAGGCATTGTATGCACTTTTGCAGCGTGTTAAATGTATGAACATCACGATCGTACCTCACGTTTACCGTTTTAAAATGCTTCTGCTGGCGCTCCAGATTCCCGTTCTTTGCCAATGCCATCGGCGAATTGCAGATGAAAAAAACTTTGAATGAGAAAAAAAAAAAAAAAAAAAAAAAACGCAACAGGTCTGAATTGCAGACTGCTAACCACTAACAACTTCCGGTGATGCGGGTCACGTGCTACGGTAGGTTAAAGGTGACCTGCCTTTTTTCATCCGTCCAGCCATCCATTTTCTGATGCGCTTATCCTCAAAAGGGTCGCGGGGCATGCCGTAGTCAATCCCAGCTGTCTTTGGCCAGTTGGCGGTGTAAACCCTGAACCGGTTGCCAGCCAATCGCGGGGCACACTCACATCTAACCCACACTCAAACCCCTCTTGACGACATGTCCTCTCCGGTGTATGTTACGACAGGAGAACAAATGGATGAAGCAGTTTCTTGAGGATGAGCAGAAGTCTCGCAAAGAGCTGGAGAGAGTGGTGAGGAAGCTGGCCAAGCAGAAGAACGACTGCACGTGGGACGATGGAGGCGGTGGTAGTGGCCACTAAGCACAGAACGAGCTGTGTGTGTGTGTGTGTGGGGGGGGCTGCAAAAAGTGCAGAATGTCTTGGAAGACTTACATCCAAAGCCACAGAAGTTGCGTCACAGTCCGAATACATATGTTTGCGCGCTGTCAGTGTTTTCCAAAGTTTCTGGAGCCAAGGTACATTTTCGGGAAATCTCACGGCGCGCCACCAAACAAAAATGTCAATAACATAAAAAAGAAAACCCTTCTTCATGAAACTCCTCCACCACCTTCAACATAGTTCTTTGACAATAAGAGGGCGGAAAGCACCATTTTTGTCCAAATCAAACTACTCCACTCATTTCATAGTTTCTCGACATTACGATGGCAGCAAAGCACCATTTTTGTCTAATTGAACTCCTCAACTCCTTTCACCATACAGTTCCTTGACACCAAGATGGTGGTAAAGTACTGCATGTCCCCCAAAAATACTGTCTTGATTTTTGTTTAGGATGCATTGCTGGTCACTGAATGTCGACAACCACACACACACACACACACACACACACACACACACACACACACACACACACGCACACACACACACACATTTTCACACCCGTCGCCTCTTTTGCCGAACGCCACTGTGAACTGTTTTCAACCAGGAAATAGAACAAAACGAGAAAGGAAAAAACAACAAGCTCACTGCAGTCTCTGCTTATTATTATTATTATTATTATTTTTTTTTTTTATGCCCAAGTCTGAACCGGAAGCTTCTGTTACCATGTCAACTTTTACTGCCCTCTGCTATCATTTGTTTGTCGTGCTGTCAGGACATCACTATATTAAGCTATGTATGATATATTTAGAGTTTTAATTCATATCAAAGTTCCCCCCTCTCAATGTTTGATGCGGTTCGTAAAAAGCTACACAAATATTTGATTTTGAACATTCATGGAGCTTTTTATTAAGAGCCACGTGTAACATTGTAAATACACACAAATAATAAGTAAGATATTTGTAGACTGATGCTTAACAAACAGATGAGTAAGAGTATAATGCTTATTTCTAAAATATATATTGTTTTTTTTTTTAATTTACGCGTTAACTGTTGTTTGGATTTTTAAAAAATGCTTTATTTATTTATACATCCAGATTGTAAGTCTTCCTTGTGGTTTATTAGCCAGGCCGAAAAGTGCCTCCAGATGAACCTTTTTTTTTTTTTTAATTTTTTTTTTAATGAAATGTCATAATATGATAAAAATAGTTGAAAAAAGCAATAATTGAGAGAGAATTGCAGTTTTAACGAAAAAAAGTGTACAGTTTCGTTGCGCGGGTCCCAATTTTCATCATATAATAACAATCATACAATCGGTACAAGGCAGCAACTGTCTTCCTCAAGAGCACTGCGACAATGTAAATGCAACAGACAGGCACTCTCCTTCCTGTCTATTTTCTTTCTTTCTTTTTTTTTTTTTTAATAGCTAAAAATGTCTGCAGCCTCACTGAGCACTTCACTGCAGCGGGAATTTTCATCTCACGTCAAGTCTGCTTTTAAAGGTTCTATGCAATCATCATTATTATTGTATTGTTGCATTTTTTTTGCACTCTGTATGTTGTCCTTTTATTAAAAATGTCATATTCTAACCGTGTTTCATTTAACAAATGAAAAGTGTGTCTCTTTTTATGTTTTCCATATTCATGCAGCCTCTAAGTCTATACAGGAAGTCCGTCAAGAACATGGTGGAAAGTGTTGCGAACAAATGGCACGTATACCTGCATGCATCCTGTCAGTATGTGACATTCAAACACACACACACAGATCACATATGACCACATTGTTACAACAAATGCACAATTTCACAATTCACAAAATGAAACTGGGTTAAACTTTTTTTTTTAGCCACCATATATATTTATGCTTTCAGTGGTGTACCTTTGCAAGATATTATTTCATTATTTTTTTTTACCACCTAAAAAAATAATGCTGTCTGAGATACTGTATTTTGTTTTAGTCTCATGAAACCAAGGCTAAACTTTTAAGACCATAAAACCCAAAAAGTTATGTTGGAGCCTGGTTTTTCTCCCAACAAACATACAGAACAAGCCCCGACACAAGGAGCCGTGATTCAAACCTACAACCTCAAAACCGTGAGGGAGACAACCGAGACCACCATGCTGCCCTGAAGACTTCGCTTTTTTTTTTTTTTTTTTATTGAATTAATATGAGCTTCTCCAACAAAAATATAAAATACATATGATTAAAAAAAATAGCAGTTGAAGTATAAACCCCCTATTTATACAGTGTCATAGTTGTATTTCAATGAAGTCGTTAAAAAAAGGACATTAATTTTAATGTGGACTCTGAATGCTTCATAGTGCTGCAAATTCATGTGACCAAGTGCATTGCTACAACAGGATTCAAATATTCCAAACTATGGTCTTCTCAGGCATGTTTATGACATGTTACAACAAAAAATGTATATAAAATCAGTTAAGTATTCATTTTAAAAATAATTGATTTATTGCAAAACAAACAAATTTATGTTGTACTCACTTAGGCGTTTTGTATTCATGTTAAATATTTGATTATATAATTGGATGAACCACAAAGCTTTATTTGGGGTTTGGTCATATTTTCTGTTGATTAGGATTTTTAAAAAAATAATTATTTACTTGAACATGAAGAGGGAATTATGAACTGTTCCAAATAGCAATAAGTGTTAGCGCAAAACCATCATTCTGGTGTAAAGCTTTTTTTAAAAGTCAGGAAATCCGACAAGAACGGCTGAACTTTATTTAGGCTTTTTAAATGATGGCAGGTGCGTGCTGACTCCCATTTGAGTTTGTGTTTTGTTAATAATATCGCCCACATCCCAGTTCTAAGGGTGGGCACACTTTTGCAACCACATTTTAATTTTAAATTTTATTTCTTAAAAAGATTACAAGTTGTTTTTTTCAGCTATGTTGAACAGGTTACAGGTCACATTAATGGTGGAAAAAGTTTAGGAGTGATTAGTCTCTTTGTTTTTCATCACAAAAACCTGTCCGTTGAACAGTGGTATGCAGACTTCATATCCAGAGAAACTGATCATTTTGCATGATCTCACTTTTTTCCCCCAGAGATGTATGTTTGTTTAACAAAAAAAAAAAAAAATAAAAAAAATATATATATATATATATCTCAAACATGAGCTTTGGCACAAAAATTTGTCCATCGGCCCTGCTGTAAAGATGAAAAAAGAATCCTTGTCAATGCTGTCCCGAAATGTTTGTCCAATCGAATAAATAAAATCCTCTCGTCCACACTGTCAAAGCTTGTACATCCCAAAGACTGTGGCCTTCTCGCTGTAGTCCACTTGTGACAGGTCCTGTACCCACAAGCTGAGCTGGTTCCCCCTCTCCAGCGATATCACCTCCCCCAGGGAGACAGAGCACAGCTGGGACTTGGACCCGAACCCTGAGGGGTCGAGGCTGCAGTAGGCCTGCATGGCCACCTTCTCCTCGGCCGACTCGTCACGCTTCAACTTGAGCACACTGGCCAGCGGCTTCTCTGGATCGGCTTTGGAGAAGGTGACCCTGGAGAAGACCATGTAGTCTCCGGACTCCAGGACCGTGAGCCAGCTGTTACGGTAGTAATTGATGTTGCTTAGGACTGAGTGCTTCATGTCCCACCGGAGGTAACCTGCTGGGGGAAGACATCAGTCGGTTCTTTACAATGGTCATTCTCCAAGTGGGGTCTGCGTAAAATACTCATTAGTAAAGGTATGTCAATTTTTTACAAACTGTTGAAAAACACGTTTTAGCGTGATACCAGATCACATTAAAACACACATTTCATCACATTATAAATTAGGTAGAGCGGGTCGCACAGTGCCCGAAGGGTTGCTGCGACTATTTCCTGTTGAATTGCCCTTGGGCAAGACACCGAATTTTAATTTGCTCTCAGTGGAGCAGCTTTTTTCAAATTGAATTGTTCACCGTAGGTGTTCCATCTCGGAGTTGACTAACAGAGCTAAATGCAGAGATCTCGTGAATTGAGCTCCAACTTCGCACCTTTACTCCTCCAGTTTGAGAGAGAGACACACGTTAGCGCCATTTTCACGCGGTAAGTGAAATTAAGTTACTCAAAAAATGGATGCATAATATGTGCACTGAAAATAACATACTTGTTACAAAGCTTTATTGCTAGGAATGAATAGCACATTTGCCCATGTTTAGCTAGCACTTGCTAAGCTAGAATGTTTAGCAAGCACTTAGACAGTTAGAAAGCTTCGGACAAATTGGTCTTGTTAAAAAAAAATCATTCATTTCAAAGACATTACAAGGGGTCAAATAAAATAATAAGATGCTTACATGTTGATTCCTGTGCTGACAAGTGTGCTTGCTTCGCCACGACCATACGGGCCAACGTTCTGGAGGAAGTTTTCTGAAAAGTAGCTGGAACCAACCCAAAATATATCGTACACATATACTTTATCGTACATATTTATTATATCTCCAGTTTTATGTCTCAAACTCAACGATTCCCAACCACGGTTCCGCGAGAAATCATCCCAATTATTCGATTTCACTTAATTGGTCCTGAAAATACTATCAAGTTACTACAGAACATGTTTATCGATCTATGACAGTGAATTATAGTGACAAGCAGATTAAGTAATTTTTTCCCACTACAAAGCACAATGTGTATATATTTGTTGCCATTCGCGCAACACAGTAAGTGCTTTTAGTTCAACTAAACACTTGTAGATTTCACACGTGATTTTGTTAGTCAGTCGAGACTGTATATTTTTGGTGGTCTCTTGTTAAATATGTGCATGGCTAAAGAAAGGTTGGGAAAGACTGACCCATAGCTCATGTTAGACAAGAAAAAAAAAATAAAGATAAACATACCTTCAGGTAATGATGGCGGCTTTTCCTGTTGGATTGAAAAGTAGGACAAGTGAAAGGTCACTTTGTGGTCGCAATATTAGGCGCACCTCTTGTATACTTTTTATGAAACGAGAACTGTAACAATAGTTATGAAAAACAACCCCAAAAAAGGTTTATTTCAGCAGTATATACTGTGGCAGGATTTTGTTCTATTAAGAATATGTATAACATATTTGTGAATTTCATTTGCCTCTTAAAGACACCATTTTGATGGAAATGTAATAAATTTTTGCGGCAAAGCACCATAAATGCATTTCCTATGGAGCACAGGTATCATTCAAAGCCAGGGGGCTACATCTGATCCACCACATCGTTTTAAGTAATTTATTTAGACATGTCCAGATGTTTAAGAGTCATTCAGAAACCTCCTGAAACATTTTTATTTATTTTTTTATCACATAACAATTTGTAGACTGTGTCTTGATTAATTTTATCTTCATTTAAATATTTAAACAGTTGTGCTAGAATCCGTATCGTCGTTTTCGGTCAAATATGCAAAAACACCCTGGGAATTTGTCCCCTGTAGTTAAAGTTGCTTTCATACTACAGCAGTTGTGAAAGCGCTATATAAATAAATATGTATTGGATACAAACAACTGTAACAAAATTAACATTCAGTACTTAACTACTTAAATATAGAAAGTCATTTAGCCATATGAAGTGTTATTTGTTTACATTTATGTAATTCTATTTCTATAATTCCATTGGTACTTGTAAGATTCACGTTATTTCTGAGCTCACCAAAAAATAAACAAATTAGAATAGAATGCAATGAAACAAAACATGTTTACAGCTACGTCCTCACTATAATTGACTTAAAAAGTCCCTCTGAAGTGTGTTCAGTAACCAAATGTCCATCCTTGCCATATACAGTAAAACTCTTGCTAACAAAGTGACAACAACTAAATGAGGCTTTTACCGTTCTGCCTGTGTAGTACAGGAAGGTGAACCCCCCGGCCGTGAGCAGAAAATGCAGCACCAGGACTCCCAGAAGCAAGCGCAGCAAGGTCTTGCTGTGGCCTGCAGACGAGGACTGAGGCTGGATGAGCACCTGAGCCTGGCGCGGCGGCAGCGGAGGCGGGAGCGATGCCACACTGCTGTGGTATGTGTTGATCATTATAAAGGAGCGGAGCGCAAAGTGGCATCCCGCGTGCTTGAGGCTGTGATATGTAAAGCGTAACTACAGCGTCATTTTCCCTTCTCCTCCTCTTCTTCTTTGTCGCGACAGAATTGTTTGGTGTCATTTGCATTTCCTCTCAACCAAGGTGAGAAATCAAATCAGAAGACATCTTCCTCTCACAATAAGAGTAACCTAATTGTGGCCTTAAAAAAAAAAAGGAGGCACCGCAGGACTATTTCCATTTCAGCCACTGATGTCATCATTTTAAAGAGGCAAATTTTTTGTTTTATTTTATTTGCTGCTGGTGCACTTGGAATATCGCGCTCTGGGTACCAATAAAGTTGATCTTACCTTATTTTGACCAGTGATTCTCAAGCATTTTGGCCCCTATGATTTCTATGACGGCATTTGTGGCATCTTGGAGTGAATTGAGGCACTTCAATAGAGCTAACATTGTGATTTACTGACATCTTGTGGTGTCCAGGTGCCTATGAATTATGTTGAAGTGAGTTGTGGATCTTCATTTAGGTAAACATAATTCTTTGCTGTGGTATGTGTCATTTTGGTGCCAAGGAACTATGCTGAGGTGAGTTGGGGAGCTTCATTAAAACTGAAAGAGTGCTTTGTCACCATTTTGTGGAATCTTAGTGCCTTTGAATTATGTTGATAGGAGTTGAAGAATGTCATTTAGAAAAAAGTAGTGCTTTCCCTTTACCGTCATCTTCTGGCATCCTGGTGCCAAGGAATTACATTGCAGCGAATTGAGGAGCTTTATTTAGACTAAATGTAGTGCTTTACCGTCATCTTGTGGCATCACTGTTCCAAGAAACTACACTGAAGTGAATGTAGTAGCATAATTTCAACAAAAAATAATGGTTTTCCGCCATCTTGTGGCGTCATGGTGTCAAGAAACTATGTTTAAGTGAGTTGAGGAGCCACATTTAGACAAAAGTAGTGCTTTACCACCATCGATTACAGGTGGACTTTCACTATTCTCTCTTTCTTTCTTTTGATGTTATTTTTCCAGAAAATTTTAAATCAATTTCTTATGGTTCAACTTTTGGGTACTTGGGATGTTCCGCCTTGCCATGCGTACTCCATTCTCATGAGAACCGGGTCATGGGTGCTTGTCACTGTGACTCAGCTGTAGAGGATACGCCAGCTGAAGCCGACAGCATTAGCCCATTGTGGCGTATTAACCAGAGCTTTTGGGGCGCCCACACGGCGTTGTGTGGCATTTGTGAAACGTTGAAATTGGAGCAAAGGGCCTACACGACCCCCTGATGCTTTACCACCAAGTTAACTGCTCCAGGAAATCCGAAGCTTTCAAACCACTCGTGTTTCTTCTCACGTTATTTGAATCATAGCTTGTGTGAAGACTTCGTGTTGTGTGTTCAATTATCAAACAGTCAAGGTTCTGGTTTTGAATCTTTGCTGCAGACTTCCTGTGTAGTGTCCAAGATAATTGCTGAAAAGAGACTGACAACTATGACATGCTGAATTGAGGAGATATAGCGTGAAACTGACTTTCACTATTTCAGTTTTCCCAATTTTTTGAGTCGCCACTTCCCCACTATATAAGAACTTGAGCGTCTTCATTTGAATCAGCCGTTGTCTGGGACAGTTGCGCCGTGCAGTTAGCTAGCTAGCTATGCCAACAGCCCCAAAATGTATCTTCCCTTAGCCGAGCTGCTTTCGAGCCTTCCGTTGTCGATTGTGAGTGAGGAAGGCGTTGAGCAGCAGGTGGGGTGGCGAGGATTTATTCATTTACTTATTGGAGAAACACTTATGAGAGAACAAACATGTTTTTCTTCAATGTATTTATTCTGATTGTCATTTCTAAGCAGATTTTTTGCTATTTGCGGGCCAGCCCAGTCCCTATTACCCCCACCCCCCGAATGGCGGGGGTCCACTTTATATACCAAACATAGTTCAAGACTATGTAAGTTAATAAAAGAAAGAAACGTATTTTGTGTACAGAGATGTTTTATTGTTTTCATTGACAATACAAGTATTATATATACATGGTAAAAGACATTCAGTTTGTCCTAATTTACATTTAAGTAGGAGTTGAATCAGTACTTCTACTTCCAACATTATTTATTTATTTATTTTTTAATTTTTTTAATACAAGTAAAGTACTTCTCCTAAAAACCCAGCCGCTGGGGGGCAGTGCCCTCCCCTTTAATACAAGTAAAGTACTTCTCCTAAAGTCCAGAGTGTGAGTACTTGCAACATCTCACGTCATTGTCTTCATAGTTTGTGTAGAGGTCTGGTGTTGTACATTCACTCATCAAACAATACACTGACAGGTCACCTCTCAGTCTTGAGATTGACAAGCCGGTGCGGCGTGTAGTGGACGACGAGGGCACGGCGGCAGCCGCTGTGGTCGGTGGCGCCGCTGAGCGAGCGACGTTGCCGCCCGCCGCGGAACAAGTCACACAACCTCTGTGACCTCGAGCTGGGCCGCGCCTCTTGAATAGACAGCGGCTGTGCGTTGCACTTCACAAAGGCCAGGAGACATCGGGAAAACTAGGACAAATACGACATAAAGGGATAATCAAAACACATTTTAGCTCCAAAATAGACTTAAAAAAAATTGCCATTGTCATCGGTAACATCATCGCCAGCATTGTCGTGGATGTCGTCATCAGTCACAACATGGTGACGGCTCTCACTTGGTTGTTGAAGAAAATGTAGATGACGGGATTGATGACGGTGCTGAACTTGGCCAGGACGGAGGGAACCACACTAGAGGAGGGCGTGACCAGCCACGAGCCGCCGAACGTGGTCATGAGCGCTACCACGCCATAGGGCATCCAACACAGCAGGTAGCACGACACCAACGTCAACACCATCCTCAGGATGCGATGGTCTCGACGTGCCGTTGTCAGGGGGTTGATCTTCCCCATCTGTACAATAAGAACTTGTCTTACAATAGTCATACATACAGTAATATTCTCAAACTTTCTGGATGCAGGGCCAATATTTTTCTAAGGACCTCCTCAATTATCCTAACGTCAATCAAACATCGGCATGTGTGCCCTTAAATGCCATCGGAATTAAGAAGGATAAAATGATCATGATCGCAGTTTGGATGTTGTTCTGCGTTGTTTTCATCCGATTTTGCTTTCTTTTATGTGATTTTTTGTTTTCCTGGATCCCAAGTGCACTTCTCATCAGCTCGTTTGATTTTCTTCCCCACGTGTAATTGTTAGCTCTGTTTCTTTCGTGTCAACCAGTTAGCTCCCTCCAACCACTCGCGTCTTGTTCAAGTGTGCCTTGTTGTCTCATCAATTTGTTGGTAGTTCCCTGCTTTCGCTTGGTGGTGATTCATTGATGCTGTCATGTCACAGAGTCGTTATCATGCCCCCCGTTGTCTTCAGTGTTTACTTTTTTTCTGTTACTTTGTATCATGTTTTTTGCACTTAAATCATTCTTTTCTTGATCATACTGTCATAGCTTGTTTTTCCTTTTTCTAATCAATCGTTCTTGCCTTGCCTCCATGCTTGAGTCCTCCCACTTTTGCCACTAACTCCACAACACAAAGCTCTATCGTGACAAAAAAAAAAACAGTCACGATCTTTTCAAGTTATAATACAACGGTGCACCAACGCGCCCCGCGACCCTTGTGTGGATAAGCGGATCGGAAAATGGGTGGACATTTTGGGTTACATTTTACCCGTTTTCCAATAAAACCCTATTAATGCCCTTCATTCATTTATTATTTGAGTGCATTCAAATATAATTTTCGAGACAGCGTTGTCAATGTCTTTTTTTAAATGACACTACATAAACTTGGAAGAATTTTGCCATTGCATTTTTCCTCCATCTTCAACATGAACAATGGAACGTCAACAAGTGGTTTTTTGTGCCATCTAGTGGTAGATGAGTCAAGTAGCCCATAAAATTCACCTTAACTGTGTTCCTGGTTCATTTCCAATTGTCTCATTTCATTTTGTGTGTGTGTGTGTGTGTGTGTGTCTCTCTCTCTCTCTCTCTCTCTCTCTCTCTCTCTCTCTCTCTCTCTCTCTCTCTCTCTCTCTCTCTCTCTCTCTCTCTCTCTCTCTCTCTCTCTCTCTCTCTCTCTCTCTCTCTCTCTCTCTCTCTCTCTCTCTCTCTCTCTCTCTCTCTCTCTCTCTCTCTCTCTCTCTCTCTCTCTCTCTCTCTCTCTCTCTCTCTCTCTCTCTCTCTCTCTCTCTCTCTCTCTCTCTCTCTCTCTCTCTCTCTCTCTCTCTCTCTCTCTCTCTCTCTCTCTCTCTCTCTCTCTCTCTCTCTCTCTCTCTCTCTCTCTCTCTCTCTCTCTCTCTCTCTCTCTCTCTCTATATATATATATATATATATATATAGACACACACACACACACACACACATATATATATATTTATATATATATAAAACAATTTAAATGAGAGAGAGAGATTCCAAGAACCGATGAACACAATGAGTAACCTTCTGGAGTGACTGCATGCCAGAGATTTCCAGGACTCTAATCTTTTTGTCTCCACATTCTTGCTACGTGAAAAACTGCCTTACTATGCGTGGTTAATTTGCTGTTTATGTGCCTCTTTAGATGCTGCTGTTTTGCTTAGCAACAGCATTTTAATTGGTTGAGGAGTGAACTCTTCAATAACATTTCTCTCTCTCTCTCTCTCTCTCTCTCTCTCTCTCTCTCTCTCTCGCTCGCTCTATTTTCATATATTTGAGGAAATACGTTCATTTCCGAAAGGCATCATACTCATGAAACTTATTTTTGATGTCAAGTGTACTGAATGAGGTGTCCAGTTCTGTGGCCAGAAAGAAAAGCCAACAAGCTCCGATGCCGTTGAGTAAGGAGCCGAGCGGAAAAATCTACAGTCCGATTGACGCGTTTCAAAGAAAAGCCAGAGGCTGATGTCTGAAGGCTCTCGCTGCAAAAGAAACTGAGCCCCTGGCTGTACAGTGATCTAGTCTGCAAAGACCCCCACCCACCCTCTTCATTCAAGACTCCCTCGGGTGAGCACGCGGTTTGAAAATAGAGATGCTTACATAAGGGTAGGTATCCAGTAGTAACCGTCCTAAAAATATCTCGGCAGCGATTCACCGATGGCGCGCCCATTGACAAGTATTCATTAGGAATTATTTGTGTGATAGCCGGATTTATGTAAGACGCACGGAGTCATGCATGAGTCACCGCCAAACCAGAGGGGGTCGTCGACCTTGAAAATGCAGCCGCACACCCCAGGGAAGAAATTGCCCTCCTTCCTGGTGGTTACGTGGTTGGGTTTATTTTTAAGATTGTCAACAGAGCACTGGGAGATAAATGTGAGAGAAAAAGGCGGCAAAAATACTCTACTTAAAGTCAAAGCATTTCTCTTGCTGTTGCTGTTGTTGAAAGTTTTGAATTGTCCCGGAAGGAGGCACCGCAGTGAGTCACTCACATGATTTTTTTTTTTTTTGGGGCACTGGTTTTACATCGATGCCCTTCCTTGACAACTTCACTAATTGGTACAAATGGAAAATAAATTAACTCTTTCATCTTATAATAAGATGAATAAGTTAAGTTGTTTAAGTGCTTTCAAATGATACTGAAATGACTATAATGACAACAAAAATTTAATCAAACAGTAATGAGTGGTTATTAAAATGCAAACAACCAGTGGCCCTTCTGTATATATTTTTTTAAATTCAGCGAAATAATGAAATTGAAAATGGTTTTCATTCATTCATTTTCCGAACCACTTTATCCTCACTAGGGTCGCGGGGGTGCTGGAGCCTATCCCGAGTGTCTTCGGGCAGTAGGCAGGGGATACCCTGAACCGGTTGCCAGCCAATCGCAGGGCAATGCTTTTAATTAAATGGAAATAATTATATATAATTTTAACAATTATTTTTAAAAAGTGAAATAATTTATGTAATATGTATGTAAAATTGAATATCTTGGATAGTAATAGTGGTAATAATCATCACAAATGTGATAAATAATATGAAGTCATGAGACACAAAACGTTTCATTAAGTTAAAACATATTTTAATATTAACGATATTATCTGATAAATAATTAAAGTATTAAGTTTATAAGTAGAAATACTACAAATCAGAAAAAACTCATGTGCTTCAGTAAAGAAGTAAAAAAAAGTACAGATTTGCATGTACAAAAGATAGAGAAAAAATATATATATTTGTTACTGTCAATTATATTACGATGCCCATTTTGCTATCTTGGAACAAAAAAAAAGTCCTCAGAAAAATACTCAAGCAACATAAACATACCGGATAAATTGACTTAAGAACAGTAACCCGGTGCATTTGAATGAGCGTGTCTGACCTCACCTGTCTGATGGTGATCAGGATGCGGCCGTAAGAGTAGAGCATGAGAAGAAGCGGGAGCAGCAGACAAAAGATGAAGAGGCACAACACGTAAGAGATGCTGCTGGGTGACTGCAGGTGCCACTGGACCGAACAGGTGGTCCCGGGACCCTCGGGCCCATAGCTGCTCCAGCCCAGAAGTGGAGGCAACGTCCAGAAGAGGGCATAGAGCCAGCAACCCCCGATACACAACCAGGCCTTCCGGAAGTCTGACATGTCCACTTGGGAGGAACGCAGCACTATGATGTAGCGCTCGTATGACAGGACGGACAAGGACACCAGAGAAACGATGCCTGGAAAAGAGCGGGAGACCGATAACAGGCCCATGGACGTTTTTTAGAGAACTGATTGGTGGTGAAATGTGTTGTAAAAATGACCCTATTATTTTAATCTACATCGTTTGTGTGGGTCATGAAAAACCAGTAAAACTCATGAAATGGATTTTGCAAAAATTAAGGCTTTAAAAGGTACTAAACACCATTAAATACATGCAGTAATTAAATAAAAATAGCAATGGTAGGATGCCCGTTAGCGGTTAGCATCGAGCTATGTTGCTAAAATAACTTTTGACACTTTTGAGTAATGGCCAGTCAAAGAAGAGTGAGTACATTTTTGGTGGGACATCCTGTCGTTCTAACTCATGCAGTCCACTTTGTCAACTTATGCCGAATTTCAGTTTGACATCCCTGTCAGTTAACGCTGCTTTTAACATGGTCACGTTTCTATTGGTTTGACATCAAGGAGAAAAGCCGCGCCAACGCCACAGGAGAATCACAACGATTCTTGCTGTCACCGCTCACCAGTGGCAAATATGAAGAAAATATTCCCCCGGTAGCTGGATGCTTGCATTTCATTCTTTGCTCGCTTTTGAACTTTATCCGAAATTCCCCAAATAGTAGCCCCGACAAAGTTGACTCACCAAAGAAAGAGTTTGCGAAGCCGTACCACCTGCACCCGAACTCCCCGATGAGCCAGCGTCCGCGCAGGCTGGCGGCGAAGCTCAGCGGGGTCCCAAACACGCACACCAGCACGTCGCTCAGGCTGATGTTGAGCAGAATCGCGTTAATGGGCGTCCACAAGCACCGGAACCGAGCGAACACCAGCAGCGTCAGCGAGTTGTTGACAATGCCCGCCACCAGGATGACGCCGAGGCACACCGCCACCGCCGTGTGGCCGCTGCGGCTCAAGCCGCCCGAAGCGTCCGGTTCGCCGGGTCCGCGCGCGGTGCCGTCCGGTGGGGGCGTAGGGAGGCTACTGTCCACGGTGCTGAAGTTGCCGGAGACGCGGATGTGGACCACCATTGTGGGTGGGTAAGGGTCCTGCAGGTCGGTCCTGTGCAACTCAATGCTCACACACTTGAGAGTGAAAGAGTCGAGTGTCACTTTCAGTCATGTCCCTCCTTGTAATGTATAGACACACACGCTGCCTCTCGCATTGTTTAGTGAGTGAGCATCATGTATAGTCCACAGGTGTCAAACTCAAGGCTCGGGGGCCCGATGTGGCTCACCACATCATTTTATGTGGCCCGCGAAAGTAAATCAAACATGTCAACTTCCATGATTGATGCTTGCTAAAATCTTGCAAAATTTCAAATTGTCATATGTAATAAATAATATTTGTTACATTGTAAGCATTTTCTTGTGACCAAAGTCCTCATCACTGTCCGAGCGAACATCTCTGACATGCCCCCCAAATCTTCTTTTACGTAAGGTTAAGACAAGTAATTCAATTTGAGATAGATGATTTAAGGTTAAAGGGTGGCTGGATTATATCCACTTTTAGCTATTCTGTTGGTTTCTTTTTATGCTTTGGATGTTATTTGCATTGTGTTTGTGCTTGCAATACCCTGTATGTGATAACTCATACTCTATTACTGTATATATACTGTGTATACATTGTACATTTCACATTTATGACTAACAAAAGTAATGTATTTGATTTTTGTGTGTGTGAAAGTGTCACCTGCGTACTGTACTGTGCAAGACAAACACAAATGACCTATTGGAAGGCATGACCAATATAGCAAGCAAAGAGACGCGTTATTAAAGTCAAAGTAAAATCCCAGCAGAATATCTGAAATAAACAGATGATGATGCTGAGGATGTACCGAGGAGATTAATGTTGAGAGAAGAGATGGGTATTTTCCTCTGCATATTTGCTGACTTGACCCACTCAGCTAGTCAGCCTCCCTCCTGACATTGGTGCGGCATTGGGGAATGTCAATGGCAATAATCATCCAATTTCGAGACGTACAGAATAGTCAGTGGCAGTGGAAATGTGAATAAATAACATGACTGCTTTTACAGTATTGCCTTGCTCCATAGCTCGCTAGATAGCTCGCTAGCCAGCCAGACCGACAGACAGATAGATAGATAGAATCCACTGTTATGATGAGCTTCCTCTTTGCCTTCAGTCAAGCATAGAATAGGTTGGAAGACGATCCTAAAAAGTGTCAAAATAATGGCCCAATTTGAAGCTCATCTCCAACAGACACTTTGCTGAAAATGACAAAAATCGTGGGCATTCAGTGAAGCATGATGATGGACCTTTCGGTTTCCATTCAGCAGCAGCTGGTTTGCATTCAACTCGACAAATTATTGAATCACACTCTAAAAGTGTGTAAGTGGCTGTAAAAAAAAAAGGCTGTCAATCTTCCCCCCACGCCCCCACACACACACCCCCTCCAAAGAAAAAAAGCAAGAAGTTGGGTTTCCAATGTATACTGTACCACAGACATACAGTGGATCCCCGCATATTCTCAGTTTGGAATCCATGGATTCACCTATTTGCAGATTTTTTTTTTCAATTTATTCCATTTTAAAAATATATATTTTATATTTGTTATTTTAAATTCTAAAATAAAGTCATAGTTTTAAGACAAGGTGTACATATGATATGAAAGGAAATGTTTAGTGAGGGAATACGGTCTGATTCCGAAGTGAAATAGAACTTTACCATTTTAACATTCTGCCGATATTTACTTTAAAAAGAGGACTCTAGAATTCCTGAAATAAAATGGGACTTAATTCTGGTAACAATAAGCCTCTTGTTCTTAAAATTGACTTACAGCTATATAGTGATGTCATATTTCGGTGATAATGTCATGAACATATCATAAACTTGATTGAGCTGATGAAGGAATGAGTGATTGGTTTATTTTATTTTGCAGACGCCCAAATGGTCGGGGCACCCCAGTTTGAGACCTACCAGCCGAATTTACTGGATTAAAATATTGGAGGACCAGCCAGGACAGGGCACTCATGTCGCGTAAGTCTTTCATTGTGTTGTGCGAACGTTGACGCACACTAGACAACAAAGTTGACTTCAAGAAATAATCTTCTAACACCAGTGGCTTTGGTTTGCATTTAGCATTCCTTCACATGGAGTCTTTTATTCACAAAACTTGACGCAGAATACAGACAAAACCCACACATAAAGTAACTATGTTTTTGTACATGGGAATTTCTTACTGCTACTTCTAAAAACACTCATTTAGACACGAACCTGCTCTCTGTTATAAATACGGACATTTGTTCGTTGAATGTACCATGATAATAATAATAACTTGCTCGCCAGACACTTGCTTCATGAGCAAAGTTTCCCATTATATGTTTACACGAAGCAATCAAAGTACTTTGAAGGTGAATGACAAATAAACAGCTTGAAGCAAAAACACTTTGCTTCTCATTTGAATGGGCTGTTCTGGATCTGCCCAATGACACCACATGTACAAGGAGGGGGTTCGAACACACAACACTGAAACAATACCAAAACTGCATACTTGTCTGTAGGTGGGGAACAAACACGAGGAAACAGCACAAAGTAAGACCGTAGCGAAAATACTGCGATTTTCACAAGAAAAATGTGATGTCACGTTCCTGGCGTGGCGATCCCATTTGAATTACAAACACGAATAGTTAACACTTTAACATGGAGCTCAAGGAAAAAAAACTCATGAACAGTAAACATGACTCAAGAGTTAAAAATAGACGAGAATGTAACTCTTCAGGGATGGGGAAAATCCGCAAATAAGCCACGTTGGTTTTTTTCAAGGGATTCAAGATGGGGCAAAAAGTGGCATTGTGTTGTCTGAACTCTGCCGAATGTTTATTGCGACATCGGCGGTTAGAAAATCAGTGTGGAGCCAATTCTGGTCATACCACAATTGACTCCATACTGTCGTGGGAATTTACAATGGATTTTTCAACTTTTTGTGTCCAGGTGAGAGTTTTTTTTTCCATGGACCCCCTCATATACCCAACACCAATTAAACATAACTACCATGCCACCGGAATGAAAATTCTGCCTATTTTTCGAGAGGAAAAAAAAAAGCCCTACAGTCATGATAACAAAATCTTTTCATTTTTGGGGGAGAAAAACACTTTGTAATCTTAAGAGCATCAAGTTGTTTTCTTTTTTTTCCCAAGAAAAAATGTGTAGTCTTTACAAAAACAAAGATGTATTTGCCAGGAGAAAAACTTTCCAGATAAATTCAAAATATTAATATATAAAAGTCAATGTTTAGCAAGTAAGAAAGGCACATTTTAGCCAGTGAATTTAAAAAATATGACAATATTATGCCTTTTATTCTGGACAAAATGCATTTATTTTCTCACAAATAGGACTATATTTTTGAAAAAAAAAACCCAACAAAAAAAAACAGGTCTTTTATTCCCCCCAAAAAGTATTAGCTTGGGGATGTCACATTTATATGATAACGCATCAATCATATCAGATATTTTTAATTAGTCCAAATTAAAATAGGGAAGACTAATTTATTTATTATGTTTCTTTTATTGGCTCTAGTTATGCACTTATTTATAATGACACAACACAAGAATTAATTGCAAATTATATTGCTCACCCTCAAGCTACAGTTTACGGATCACCGGGAACCCAAGTTCAAAAACAACGCAACAATCATTTTTGAGCAGGGACAACAATGACACGTTTATTTGGATGATGCTTCTAATTATGTCCATTTTGGAAGGTTTGATAGCCTCCCAGGAAGCCTGACTGCAGATGCTGTATTGCATACGAAGGCTTACCAGGCTCAAAGCCTCCAGCGGGCTCCACAGAGTCTCTAAATCCTTGGGGCACCATCCAATTGGCCAGATGTTCGGTCTTGGAGCCAGAGGCCACGCCGGGCGCCATCTCGGCGCGGTCGCCGTGCAGGAGGTTGAGCAGCGACGAGGCGTACTGTTGCCCGGTCAAGCTCAGGTCTTCCACGGAATACGCGGCGGATGGCAAGCCCGACGTCTCCCCTGTCCTGCCGATGAATGAGTGCCAGGGCCCGGCGTGGTCGTCGGCGGGGCCGAAAGCCAAGTGGCGGCCCGTCACGGGCGCAGGCTCGACCAAGTTGGTGTGGCCGTTGCTGCTGTCCTCTGATGGAGAACAAGCAGTTAAAATGAACATCAGGATGCTACCTGTCAGTCACCGATGTCTCTGATTGAGAACTACAGTGGAATGTGACACGCGAAATTTCACCAAACAGGTCAGAAGATTATTCCAGTAAAAGCCCATTATTTGCGTGGGCGTGGGGGAGGCGGCTCCGTTTGAGCCCCCGGCAAGAATTGCAAAAACAAAAAAACAAATCACCGGCCATTAATATTTATAAATGCAAATAAATGGTGTTGAGGTGATATGAGGTGCTTCATTTATGCAAAGGTAGTATTTTACCGCCATCTGGTGACAAATTGGTACCAACAAAATATGTCAAACTGAGTTTTAGAGCCTTAATTTAGACAAAAGTAGTACTATGGTGCAAACTTGTGGCATCTTGGTTCCAATGATATGTTAAATTAAGTTCAGGAGCTTCATTTAGCCATAGGTAGTGCTTTGGTGCTATCTCTTGGCATATTGGTGCCAAGGAATTACGCTGGAATGAGAGGTACTTCATTTTGACAAAAGTAGTGATTTGCCGCCATTTTGTGACATCTATAGGCAATCATCAACCTTTTTGGTTGGGCGCCCAATAGCAATTACTACTTTCCTATTAGCCAGGGCTTTGGCACCCCTTGTGGTGTATTTGTGTGTTATAGAAGGAGCGCAACAATAAGCAAACAGCTGAATATATTGACGGCCATTATTCACTGCATTTATATCCTACAAATAGTTTGTCTCTATGTTCATCTATCTATACCAGCAATGTGTAGTGACAGGCAGAACAATTGTCTGTTCTCCCGCTGGATGGCAAAAGTTGCAATTAACCGGTGTACAACAACATCAAAGACCGAATAGAATACTGTAGCAAAAAAGCCCAGACGTCAATTTGTGAGTGAATTTGGACGACCTTGCCTGTCTTACCTAACTTGATGTTTTTACGCATTTTCTTGGCCTTGGCAACCGGCATGTTGTCCTTGCCGTCTTTGCTGAGAGCACGGCTGAAGTGAGCGTCCACCATGCTGCCGATGTCGCCCCGAAAATACCTGAGGATCACGCTACGGGAGTGGCCCTCCACCTTGACGGCCACCGGACTGTTCATGCCATCCTCCATGGGTCAGCCGGCACTGAAAACCGCAGAGGACAAGGAAATACGCATGTGCAGGTCAACTTTATTATTATTTTTTATATTTTATGGTCCTCCTTCCCAATCTTGAGCCGTGGCACATATTTTACATTCCAAATATCCTGCGGCAAACCACCAAACAACAATTCAAAAAGTGGATACACACTGTAAATGACGTGCTTTCTGCCATGTAATGGAAAAGCATTTCGTTATTGTGCCTGGCAATACACGTCAGTGGGCATGAGTTAGATCAGGGGTCCCCAACCTTTTTTGCCCCACGGACCGGTTTAAGTCAGACAATATTTTCAGGGACCGGCATTTAAGGTGTGGCGGATTAATACAACAAAATAATATGGTATGAGCTGCATGAAAACGGTGGTGTTTTCGAAATATAAAAATAAACACAAGGAGCGTCTAATCTGGTCGCAACACTCTTATCGCTCTGGTAATGTTTAATGCCTTAAAAATACGATACAACGCAAAGTGCATGAAAATGACAACTCACCACAGCCCCGAGCTTGATTTTCTGCAATCAGACAGTCCCATCTCGGGGTAATAGGAGACAATGACACCTCAAGTGTGTGGTTTATGTCCAGTCTACTTCGTAATTTTGTTTTAGTCGCCGTTG
>NW_017805016.1:631551-652310 GCF_001891065.2 Hippocampus comes
TAAGGCAAGTTCTTTCTGTGCGGCCCGGTACCAAATGCCCTGCGGACCGGTGGTTGGGGACCCCTGAGTTAGATCATTTGAAGGGGGGAAATAAAAGTTTTTAGACCAGGTGGCGGATGATGCTGTAACTCACAGCACACTGATTGGGACTCAATTGATCTGTGTGACTGGCTTGAAGTGAAAAGTTGGGAACATGGCTGAAGATGAGGTCAGGTAAACAAAATGAGTGAGTTAACAGCTGCAATTGGCTTCTAAACATAGCCACAAAAAGAAAAAATAATCCAATCAAATTTCGAAATCAAATTTATCTGATTTTACATCAGTTGCAAGTGTTATCAAGAAAATTGTAACACAATATACCTACACTTAAAAAAAACAACGGCAACTATAGAATCTAGCCATAGAATCTAACTATAGAATCATCAGCAGCCTCTTTAATAGGGTAAATGTAAATCATAAATTTGGGGTCAAGTGAATTCAAAAGAAGGCACGGTGGTCGACTGGTAACCACGTAGTGCAGACGTGCAGGGTTCGATTCCGGCTCTGGCCTCCCTGTGTGGAGTTTGCAAGCTCTCCCCGTGCCTGCGTGGGTTTTCTCCGGGTACTCCGGTTTCCTCCCACATTCCAATAACATGCATGGCAGGTTGATTGAACACTCTAAATTGTCCCGAGGTATGAGTGTGAGCACGGATCGTTGTTCGTCTATGTGTGCTTTGCGATTGGCTGGCAACCAGTTCAGGGTGTCCCCCGCCTGCTGCCCGAAGACGGCTGGGATAGGCTCCAGCACGCCCGCAACCCTCCTTAGGACAAGTGGATCAGGAAATGGATGGATGAATTCAAAAGCTCCGAAATACTTCCAGAAATTGAGGCGACTTTACCTCCCGGTTCCATTCATATATTTACCGCAACATCATCACGGAACGCGTTAACCTATCAGCACCGCACGGCTAAGGTGCGAGGGTGCTCAACTCCCAACCTGAAGGTTCTGGGTTCAATCCCCAACTCTCGTGACCATATGTGCTTAGTTAAGCAAGATACTGATCCCCTGGTTTCTCCTGATGCTTTGTCATCATGAAGTAAAGGAGAAGACTGTTAAAGAGCTTTCAATCATGAGTGAAAACTCATCTTATTTTCATTTGAGTACAGATGATTACTTGATAGTAGTATTAGTCCTAAAAATCATGAGTATGTCTAGCTGACTTTTAATGTTGTGGAATGTGTAAGAAGTAATCATGCAGTTATCTTTCAGTCATCCTCCTTTGTATTTGGCTCGAGGCAAAGTCACTTCAAACACAGTTTTTTTTCCCTCTGACTTGTCCCTCAGCTTCAGCTGTTGATGATTTTATTTTCTTTATTTTTTTACATAGTTTTGTTCTTATATTGTGTGTACTTATTTTTTTCTATTGGTGTTTTTACCGTCCCTCTGTTTTGTCTTGGTACCGATCCCTGCTGGTATTTACATGCATTTTACTTGCTGTGTTTTATTTGTTTAGATTACACAGCGGTAAGCACTTTGGTCAACTTTACGCTCTTCAAATAATTGGGTCGGAAACTACTACTGCTAGTACTAGTACCTGTACAACTACTTCTACTACTATCGTACCACAAGTTAAATCCTGTTTAATTGTGTCTTCCGCCTGAATATAAATCTTTAATGGGCAAGGGCCAAAAATGGTTCATTTAAACTTGAGTTAAAATTGAACACACAGTAACTACTATTCATAAGATACTAAAGAAAAATGTGTGCGTATATATTCTTAATGCTGTTACATAAGTATTTTTCAAATTTTTTTATAGACTATGCATTGCCCAACCTTAATTTTCTCAGTTTACAATTCGGAGGGTAAAAAAATAAAACGTTTCATCAAAGCATGCAGATGGACAGATTTTCTTGTCCATGTGCTTTTATTAGTTGTGTAAATATCTTTTCGGGTCAGCTCAACCTCGGCAAAGTCAACAGTCTGACAACAGCATGAATTAGGTTGAAACTCTCAGTGCGGCACGATTGATCAAGCAAGTAGAAATGAAGAAATTGTTATTGCTGTACAACATTTCTTTTTTTTTTTTTTTTGCTGTGTCCTATCACATAAATGATAGAAAAGGCACATTTGAATTTGTCTTACCTGACCAAAGGCGAACAACAGGTAAGTTTTTCCTTTGATTGCAAAGTTGATGTGTTTACCTACATGAGCAGCTGCCAAAATTTCAGGAAAAATTCCGCCACCGGGCTTCGCGGTAACTTGTCATTGGTTGGGTGAAAAATGCCACCACAATGTTTCTTTTTTGTATAGAGGAAAGCCCCAAAATATCACTGACTGATAGGATGTGTGAGCTTGTGAAAGGGTGTGGGAGTCTTCTTGTGCCCAACTATGTGCAGAATGTCATCCAGCAAGTTCAGCCAGAATCCTAGACTCAAGAAAAAAAAAAATCCCCGAACTCTTAATGCTATAAAGAAGTGACTTTGCAGACATCCATGCAGATAAGAGATTAAAATTAGAAAGCCTCTGTGATCTTAGGAAAAGAAAGGGAGAACTCTTACAAACCAGCCGCTAAACATCGACCAGCACCCTTGAGTGGCTTGCGAATGACTCGTGTAATTGTTGTAGGGTAGTTTGACACTGACTCGTAAATAGCGTTGCGCATTTGCCAGTCTACATAAACAGCCAGAAAGTTTCAAACAATGGACATTTATTTATTTATTTTTAAAGACTGAGAGTGTCAGAGAGTACAAAAAAAATCAGAATGCCAATCAAGAATAAAGGAATGGTAACATTCATGAAAAGATAAAAATAGAATGTCAAGCATTTTTGGTCAACAACCAAGGGGTATCGTTTGAAATTTATTATAATATATTTCAAAACAATATGCAGCGCAATAATCAAAGTCGAGAAAGCACGTTAGTCAAGAATATCGGAATAGTTGTGCTAGAATCCCGGAAAAAGTGTGTTAGGCAAGAACCACGGAGCAGTTTTTACAAAGTACGTTCGCCAAGAATCAGGGTGAGAGATTGTGAGACAAGAGTGGTTTTGTTCATCAAGAATCAGGGAAAAATGGTAACTTGTCAAATGGTAAAGTGTCAAAAGGAAGAGAAACGTATGACAGACGAGAATCTGAAAGAGTAAATGACGTGCTGGCCGAGAATCAGGGTCTAAGTATATTAGGCAAGACTTGGGGAATAAAAAGTGTGCCATTCAAAAATCAGGTTTAAAATATGTTCTTAGTCATTCCTTGATCCTTGTCTGTGTTCGTACAAAAATAAGGAAAAAGAGTTCGCCATACAAGAATCAGGGACGAGCAAGGGAAACGGTACTGTTCGACAAGAATCTGTGAAAATAGCATGTTTGACAAGAAATTGGCGACAGCAAGTCTGCTTGTCAAGAATCAGGGTAAAAATACTAACCTGGATCAGAGTAAAAAAAAATAGGACTTTGGTCAATCACTTGAACTTTTCATTGCATAAAAATAAATATTCAATAAATCAGGCATGATACTATTTATTATGTTTGCATTTTTGTTTGACCAAAGTAGGGTAGACATGGGTACACACAATAAGCAAAATGGACATAAAGTACTAAAATGCAACTTTTCACACATTCTTCCGTCACATTTTAATTCACATTTAGAATCAGTGAATTGCTACTTGTTGAGCACAAAGTCCTAATGCTGAAAAAGAACTGCAATTCATTCTGGGACTGGAATAATATGAATATGATGTTACTTGCTTATAAAAAAAAAAAAAAAAAATTCAGATAACACTGTAATTTGGTAATACAGTATATTGTTTTGAATTTCAGTGCTGTTTGAGTTTTGGCTTTGCATTAATATCACAAAAAGCGCATACACGGGTTGATTATATACTGTACCTTCTGCCATCTTGTAGAAGAGTTTTTAAGCATTCTGACAGTTACAATACATCCTCGGCCTAGAGATAGTGGTGCCTTGAGATACCCTTGACCCGACGTAGTAATTTCATGAGGATACAAGCTGTCGTTTGGAAGCCTTTTTGCTTTGACTCTGCCGTATGGTGGAAGCGAACTCAACTCATCTCACTCACAACCAGCAGCAGTTTGGCAGATGGTGAACAAAAAAAAAACCCAAAAACGTTTTATACTTAAAACAACCACATAGCTTAGCCTTGAAAGGGGAAGTTAACCCGAAACATTTTCTTGACAATAATGTTTTATGTACCTTCATTCGTCTTAAAAACAGCATTCTGATTAATATTGTGTTGGTGGAATATGAGTTCAGCAGTAAAGCCCACCAGTTTTTATCCATCTCAGGGTTGTGGGGGGGGGGGGCTTTGCCACTTTGCTGTCGACTGAAAATGGCATCGCAGTTGCTCATGGCTCAGCTACAGAAAACAGGTGAGCCATGATTGGTCGTTACTGAGCCCTTGAGCAACTGATGTCATTTTCAGTCGACAGAAAGTGGCAAAATGGCCGTCCTCTGAGATAGAAAAAAAAGAACGGTATCTTTTACTGCTTAACTCATATTACACAAACACAAATTTAATCAGAATGCCATGTTTGGACTAGTGGGGCTCCATAGAACATCATTTTGTAAAGAAAATGCCCTTTGAGTCTGCTACCTTAATGCTAATGCTAACACCGAATGGAAAAGGCCATTGACGGGCTAAATATTTGTTTCGATATTATTACAGCCCTCCAAGTATATGAGTGTTTTAAGTTAGGAGTGTGTTCACTGAATGAATTCAACTTGTATCTCAAGGCACGACTGTAGCTGTTAATTTTGAAACAATTACGTGAAATTGGACAATTCCCCAGGCAAAGCAAGTTTAAGACATCGAGTCAAACCATTGGGGAGGCTTTCTTACGCCCCCTTCTGGTTTTCCATGCCAGTGTCAGACTCAGAAGTGTTCCTGAGCGAGGTTTTGACAGTGGAGCTGGAGTTAATAAGATTCTCTTTCCTGCGGTGACCGCCCGTTGTCGCACTCCAGTCTGAAAACACAAAACACACACAATTCCACACCCAGCCCGCAACTCATTCCCTTTTTGAAAAAGTAGAGTACCTGAACGGTCAGCGAGTCTTAAAGCACCGCAACACAAATGGATTCGCCATTGTTTCCGCACATTTTCTTTCATCAGGCAGTGGAAGAGAAAAACGAAGAACCCTGCGGAAGAGAGGAAAAAAATATTCCCATTTTTGCAATGAAGCGGCGCCACTCAGACAACTGTTCAATTTTCATTTGTCACCTTAAACCACACTCATAAAATACACCGCTGTCATCACACAGATGCTTTTTCCACAAAATAAGGTGTGATTTTCATTTCAATTTATTGTGGTAAATGTCCAACAAGGTTTTTTTTTATTCCTAGTGGGGTGGCTCTCTAATGGCTGTCACTGAGCTCATAACTTGGGGTACCACAGTTACCTTGAATAAGGAACTTAGTTACTCAACTCATTACTTGACTTTAAAAGGAATTTCGTTTTTTACTGATTACTTGATTTGAAAAGTAAATAAGCCAGATGACAAGTTGCTTTACATTCAACACCGCGACACATAACATTGACATCCCCAAATTTTGAAAACTCCGCACTACGGATTGGAATCAAAACGCTTATCTGTCTTGTGTTAAGCCATTTTCTTTTCTGCTCATCAATTCCGCAGCGTTTGGCGCAAACCACTCGTTCGTCATCGTTTCAAAAATTAATTTCGATTTGAGATTACTTGTTGGCCAATCAATGGACACCATTCCATTTTCTAGCAGAAAATGGTAAACGAGAATCAGTTCAAGCCTTTTGTAGCTTAATGATGTGTCATTGCGGTAACATTCGCAACATTTCACCATGCGAACATAAAAAGTCAATCTATTGGCACCAAAACAGTGCTTGGGGGAAACTCTCCTTTCTCACGTCATCAATCTGGCATTAAAATCAATGTGTAGGTTTTTTATCTTTACCCTGCAGCGTGTTGAAGATGGTGAACAGGTACATCATGGCCACTTTGCCTTTTCCAAAGGTGAGGAAGCCCACGAGCCATGTGAGACCCAGCAGAACGGTGAGGCTGGCCACCGCCCTCAAGTCCTGCATGGTGCTGCGACTGCTGGTCGACGCCTTTTTGTTGGCGGCCGTCTTGCGGATCTGAATCAGAACCACCACGAAGATGGTTGCGTTGCACAACAGGACCAGCAGGACGAAGGCCGCCACCGTCACGTAGAAGAAGATGTCGTTCTGCAGCCAGCAGCTAGATACAATGCCCCGAGCAGGACACTATTTTAACTCTTGTTATTATCGGTATGTTCTGCAAAAACTGTAACCTTATATTTGAAACAAACTTGCTCTATATACTATCATAGGGAGTACTTACAATTCGTTGGTAATTTTACTCTTTGCTGCAACTGCTGTCTCCTTAGTGTTCCCATAGGCGTCTTTATCTATGGCCAGCACCAAGCAGACGATGGCCAGAGGAACGCCTGCAAGGATAAAACAAGACATAGGCACATTGCCAGAGCAGGATTAGCAACATTTTTTAAAAACACTATACAGGAAGACACTTTAAATTGTCAATCTTTGACTACAGCTCCCTTGGCTCTCTTTCTTTCAACTGAACAAAAACAATAACATCCTCTACAGCAGCATGAATATTTTTTTTCCTCAAGGACCCCAAAAGCTTGAGATCCTATACTTTAATAGGACAAATATTAGAAATATGGTGAATGTATCTACAAAAAATGATGATTGAGTCCACTAAAATGTGATTGTTAGCGTCACACAATCCACATAATTTTAGAATCCAGAGGCAAGCTAATGCACATCTAATTACCGTATTTTCCACACTATAAGGTGCTTCTGAGTATAAGGTGCACCTTCAACGAATGGCCTATTTTAAAACGGTTTTCATATATAGGGCGCCTCGCATTATAAGGCCCATAGAATAGAAGCTACAATCGTGCCTGCGGTTGTGTTATGCATCCACTAGATGGAGCTATGCTAAAGGGAATACAATACAATACAGCTTTATTTATATAGAGCTTTCACAACCACTGCAGCTGTAACAAAGCAATTTATAGAACATTTAGAATACTACATCCATGAAATCAGAATATTGATCCATATATAAGCCGCATCGTAATATAAGGCGCACTGTCGGCTTTTGAGAAAATTGAATGCTTTTAGGTGTGCCTTATAGTGCAGAAAATATGTAACTGATACTGCATCATCATTAGGTGAATCGAGAAAACGTTAAAGCTTGAATTCCATGACGGTAGAAAAGTGCTATACAAGTGAAAGGCCATACATAGTCTGCATGGTTGCAGTCTGTGATATTGCTCTTCATAATGTCATTACCAAGACTGTGCCGTCTTTTTCCTTACCCCACCCGACAGCGCAGAACTTGAGGATGTACGCAGGCACGTATGTGTTGAAGACCTTGACCAGGGCGAAGTGCATGTGGACGGCCTCCAGGGCCATCCAGGTGAAGGAGGCCAGCAGGAAGTAGTGCAGTGTGGCGGCGGTGACGATACACAAGCTGTAGTCGTAAAAAGACGAGAGCCACGAGTCCAGCAGGAAAATCAAGCTCAGTCCCAGCAAGGCGGCCGACAAGTTGATGAGAATTTTCGACGGGTAGTCACGGCGAAGCTTTCTGGAATCAGGTGAATGGCATCGAGTGTTCCATTATACTCACAACTGACCAGATTTCTTTTTTTTTTTCCTTATGATGACTCACTCAAAAGCGAGGTAAGTGAGGAGAGTGATCCCCAAGAAGAGGGCGGATATACCGCAACCAATGTATGAGAGCACGTTTAAAATGTGACTGTGACTCTCACTTATGGGAGTTCTGGAAACATCCTGAAATCAAAAAGGGGAACTATTTATTAACAATGTTAAGACATAAATAGGTGAACATCCGAAATATCTCTTGGAGACCATTGAGGATCCTCAATAACACATTTTTACCACATTTTTAAATCAGAGGTGCAAGTAAACTTTTCTCTTGGGTGTTGGCAAAGTCTGGGTGCAGAGCAGATTGTTGACCAGAGCTTTCTCTGTGAAAATCTACTCAAACCAAGACTCCAGATTTAAACCACAACGCATGACCAGTCAATGTACTGAAATCGATGGCAATGCAGACCTATTCGATCCAGCTCACCAAAGCACATCAAAATATGCACTGGAAATGATGGAAATCATGTTGAAAATATTGTGGGTTTTTTTTTACCATGTACCCAGATTTGATGGACGGGGTGTCCATCAAATGCAGATTTTTAAATGCTGATTCCAAATCTGCCCTTTTATTTTTCTCTAGCACGTCAGGCTTTCACAATTACAATAATAACATAATATGTAAGACAGTAATATATTTAGTAATATTTAGGAATTAAGGGTTACGGTGGTCACTGATGGTGTAGTGGTACACACGTTGGACTTGTGTGCGGGCGGCGTGGGATCGTTCCCACTCAGTGACTTTGTGAATGTGGGTACGAATGTTCTTTTGTCTCTATAAGTGCCCTGCGACTGACTGGCGACCAGTTCAGGGTGTAGTCTGCCTTCCGCCCGAAGTCAGCTGGGATAGGCTCCAGCAACTCCCCGCGACCCTGTTCACCAACCATTCGTGCTCACAATCACACCTAGGGACAATTTAGAGTGTTCCATCAACCTGCCATGCTTGTTTTTGGAATGTGGGAGGAAACGGGAATACCTAGAGAAAACCCACGCAGGCACGGGGAGAACATGCAACCTCCCCACAGTAAGGCCTGAACCGGAATCGAACCCTGCATCTCTGCACTGTGAGGCCGACGCGCTAACCAGCAGACGCATAAGGCCATCTGATCAAAATGTGCTTAAAATTTGCTTACATGACAACAAATACATTTAGAGTCTAAAATATCCCAATGGGTTTTTGTAAACTCCAAAGACAGTATGGTTTCTGCTAATTTCACATACAGCTTTTTTGTAAACGTGAAAGAAAATGCCGTCTTCAGTGAACATAACAAATGTGATTTTGGAAACAGTAGTCATTTTCAATACGTGTTTTTGTAAATATCAAATCACCGAAACTAAATGTTTTTGTAAAAATCAAAGAAAACCCGTCTTCAACAATGCTAATGTGTTTGTAAATGTCAGACAATTGAGACGTAGTTTTGTCAACGTTGAAGACAATTTGAAAATATTTCCTCCGATACAGCTATTGTAAGAAGGTCCTAATGATGTGCTCGTATCATGCAACCCACGAGGGGAAAAAAATAAAATCATGCTATATAACTGCCTGACCGGTTTGAACTCCCTATGTGGGGCTATAGGAGTTTATTTAATCCCCCGCTGCCAAGAAATGATTTCCGTCAGAAAACGTACACATCCAGTATGACTCACCAGCAGCACAGCAAAATGTGTGAGGTGCTCACACAGACATCTGGTCTGATAAGGCGAAAGAGTCCAAGTTTCACAACCGAGGCTGCTCCATCCACCCAGTCCACCTGACACACACACACACACACACACACACACACACACACACAAATTATTAAGGTGCTTTATCTGCTGGCAGACAAGTCCCTGCACTTTTATTGCATCGTTCCACCAGGAAGCTCCATTAATCTCAATGTAGACCTTCGAGTGTCGAGACCCTCACCATTCTCTTGGAAATCCCAAAACACACACCGCATCCTGTCGCCATTCTAAAAAAAAAAAAAAAATACAAAGTCACTTAAGTTATCCTGTAAGAGTTCTAGTGCATTTTCGTCTCATCCTGAAATTTCCCCGAATCCCAATTTCCCCAATTTTTTGTGAGTAGTCGATGCACGATGTCTAGGGTCTCACTTGTTTTGCTTTGCGATGACGTAGCGTAATCACCACTCTTTCGCCGTCACTCAGGTTGCTAACGTGGCTGCCGTTGATGCTTGCGGACACAATGTAAGAGTTCAACATCAAGTCGCTGCGCGTCGTTGCGTTGGCAGTTTGGGGGCCCTGTCGGTGAGACCAAACAAATGTGATTCCTGAAAACCACAGGTTTCAAACACATGGCCTGCAGCCCAAATTATGTCACCACTTCATTTCACGTGGCCGACGGAAGCCTGTCATGATTTTTCCCGAAACAAATCATGAAAATGCTGACCAAATGCACTGGGCTATTTTGTAATATGGTCAGGTGATTATTAAAGTTCTCGAGACAACGCATTTGGTGAGGGACACAAAAGCGTCAGTGTATCAGACTCTCACCTCACGTTGGCGCCGTAAGCAAAGATTTATTGCGTCATAATTATATTCTTCTATGACCAGTTTTGGATTTCTCATTTGAAGAGAAAACAAAAATTCTGGTAAAGAGAATTTCTCTTGACCTGGCTAAAAGGTTCAGCTGATGCTTCACTCTTAGTCAAAGAAATAGCTCCGACAAGGGTTTCTCTTTACCCGAAAAATATTTGTCTCAATCCAGGAAATCTAAAATTTAGCAGATGTCATGGCTAACGTAACAATATGGCACAATGTCAAGTCTTCTTTGAAATGGCATCAAGCAAACAAGAATGCAAAAGGAAAACGTAACTCGCCGCCTCGCATTACCGCACATACCAGAAAGAGATACTGGCACCAAGTTGTGAATTTCCCATGTTATGAGCCGCGGTTTTATATTGTTGATGTCATTCACCTGTTCTTCTTTGTACAAAACAAAAGGCGTCACTGTCGCAATTTGTTCCCTTAATGCATCTAACGTGAATCAAAGCATGACCTAAACACCAAGCGGCGTACCAAACAGTGACTTTTAACCTGCCATTCGGAGGTTGTAATAGCATACAACCTCCGCCCTGAGGGCAACCTTAACAACAATGTAGGCCAGCACGAAAACAAGTTTGACACACTTGGGCTTGTATGAAGAGACCGTGCCATAAAGTATAGCAGAATGGAAAGTAATTAATGTCTTATTAAGGTTATTTGTACATCGCACAAGAGAGATAAAAGGACAAAGTTCCCTTTTCATGTAGGCTAATGATCATTGCCGAGAAAAGATAAGGATGCCATTGTGTGTAGATACCACTGCAAATTGGGCCAAAGCTAACTGCTAGCTTACTTAGTTAGCCTAGCTAAGGATGCACCCTGGCTCGCCTGGCATAGCATACAAAAGGAACAACTTTTTCACCACGATGCAGCGATATTGTGTCAATGTTGTCAATTTTTAGAAAGCTGTCAAGAGAGGCAGGACAGAATCAGCTTGGACAAAAAAAAAAAAAAAAAAATTCACACGAGCATACCTGGAAGAGGTCTTGTGTTCCATAGAACTGAAACTGGACCCGGGTTTTATTCCTCTGTCCAGGTGGAAGGAAGTTGTGGAGAGTAGACGGCAGGGATATGGTCGCATTGGCAGCCGGGATTGGTTTGCCCTCAAAACTCTGGTTGACAAGTACCTGAAAAACACAAACACAAAACAATTCCTCATTAGAATTTAACATCAATGCCAGAAAATGAAAATTTCTAGACGACTGTACCACATTCTGGGTATTACATTCGGCTCCTGGAACGAAGACATGGACACTGCTCTGAACGTGAGGCCGTTGAATCCCTCGGGAGCCACGTCAATCATGGACAGAGCCAGCGAAGGGGCGGTCAGACTTAGCGATTCATTCTCAAACTCCATCGTGTTGCCCATTTTATCCGTCAGGTTCAGGATACTATTTTGGCAAAGGGAGGGATGAAAAAAAAAACACACCCAGTTGAGCGCATGGTTCACTTTGTCCAAATAGTTCTATCCTAAAATTTGAAGATGCCTTTGACAGTACACACTCAAATCTACAGAATGTGTGGGGAAAAAATTTCGCTAAAGAAACAGAGTACACAAAAGTACACAAAACGTCATTTTTCTTCCAGAGGATGAACACCTCTTCCTCACTTACTCAGTAGTGACCCTTGGAAATAAAAATGAATTAAAATTGTACCCTAATATCAATTTCAGTAATCGACACAAAATCGAGTAGACATCTTTTATCATGAAAGTCAACTTGGAAGAGTCTCAAGACTAAAGTTGAACAATTTTCGTTTGAAGCAGCCATTTTAGACAAATTCCAATGTTAGTATTTGGATGAGGAGTGTCGGCCTTCGTTGAGAGCCAGTAGAGAATATTTCTAAATTAGACATGGCTTTGGCCTGACCACAAAAACAGTGAAAGATGGGAATGATTTTCAAACAATTAATGGAACATACTGTAGCGTACCCCTGCCAAAAAAAAGGGCGTTTCATGTGCGTCAAAGTTTGATGTTATGAATGCTCGCAGCCAGAGCGTGCTTCTGTATCCTTACCTAGCAGCCACCGGGGCCACGTCCGTGTCGGAAATCAAGATGTCAGAGAAAACGCGAACGATGTTGTCGCCAAGCTCCTGTGTGACGGTGGTGACATTTACCACCTGGTTGAGTTTCTCCACCACCGTATGGAGCTCGGAAGGCGGAAGCTGTGTGGCGTTGCCCAACATGGAGTTGACCAGGTTCTGGATTAGGTCCACCACTTCAGCGGCATTATCTGAAAAACAACAACACGCAAACTTGAAATTCCCAATTTCCCCTCGTCGGGTTCTATTTGGAAAGACGAAAATGACCGATATGGGATTGCGCATCTTACCGGTGGTGACAGTGATATTTTCAAGTTCTGAAATGGACTCAATTGGACTGCAATTTGTCATGTCCGGCTGGGCCCAGCTGGTTGTGTCGTTTTCAAGGTGTAATTCACTGAATACAATCAGATGACAGACAAATGACCTCGAGGCATTGTATTCTACATTTTCCACTGACGTCACAAGTACGTTCGCTTGGCAAAAGCCCGAACAGTTTCTGATGTCACCAAAAATAAAAAATTTGGTTATATCTGCTGGCACAATCTCAAACGTTTTTGTCATGGTTTCAGTTCTGTTTAGGTGGTCATCAATCACTTCTCTGTTACCCAGAAATATGTGAGCTGGAGACAAACCAAGCTAACTTTGGGAGAGGCGGTGTACACCCCGGATTGGTCGCTCACCAATCGCACAGCACGTGCAGTATAGAAAAAAGACACATTCACAACGACAGACAATTTAGAGCTCCCACACGAGCCATACGAAAGATGTTCCAAGTGGGGGTTTGCATCTGGATCTGCGACTGCCCAACTGACGCACAACTAGACGAACAGTCGTTCAAATTTGAGAGCTTTCAATAAACCGAATAAGTTATGGGGATGTGGGAGGAAATCCACATTTTCTCCTCTTGTGTTCAAGTCCATTCATTTTCTCTCGGGAACTTGTCAAGTAACTCAAATCATTTTTTTCGAAGTTGGATCCGTGTAATCGTCATGCTGATTTCGTAATATCATGTCATGCTTATATCATGAAGGCCCATCATTACATGAGCAACTTGAACAATATCTCAATTGAGGCGTGCGTGCCGAACGGAAGAACGGCAAGGAGCCGGGGTCGTCTCCAGGGTAATGGTTTGTTCTGACCAAGGTTAACAGGATACGGATGAAGTAAATAGAGTCTATTTACTTCATCCGTATCCTGTTAACCTTGGGTCTATTTAATAGACCCATATGAAAAGAATTCCAGCCTTATTTCAGCATCATCCAAGGTAAATGTCGGCTCAGATTACCTAAGCCCCACGTTGACGCTGTCCCACGCGTGGTCCCCGGGAATCTTTTTTTTTTTTTTTTTTTGCTCCATTTTTGACATCATGATATATTTATGACTTTTAATATTTGCCCAAGAAAATGTGCGTAAATGAGAGACTTCAGCGGCTGGGAGAATACGCGCGGCTAAAAAAAGCGCTTATAGCTGTGCGGCTTTTTTGACTTGAGCGGCCAGTCGAGGGTGTCCCCCGACGCCTCAACTGAAATCAGCTGTGATAGACTCCAGCTCACCATAATCAGGATAAGTGGTATCGACAAGAAGATCTTACCAAAGTCTGAAGGCTTCCTTGGAGCTTGGCTTACTGCATCTCATGGTCTGATTAACTTGAGGACAGGTTTCAGGCCAAAAGTATTTTCCGTAGATTGTCACTGACACTTCTTCTAAACAAACTGGAGGAACTGAAAGAGAAAAAGCATATCACTACCATGTTTACACAATACTTGTCTTTTTTTTTTGCCAAACTTTGTACAAGTGGAATTGGGTGTGTTTGTGCCTTTGTGGCATGCAAATAGACTTTTCCCAACCAATCCTTGCGGGATCTCCCATTTGCATCACAATCAGGGTGTGGGCCTGCGCCTTGATCAAATACACCAAGATCGTGTTAGACCACCTGTGCTGCAAAATAATCTATGATCGAGTCTAATTTTTCTCAACAAATTTGCAGATGCGCTGGGGGGTGAGGCAGAAACTCCCAGTCAGGTATAGCGCCTCTACTAAATTCACAAACAACTCAACTCAACTCCCTCAACTCAACTCAACTTTATTTATAGAGCACTTTCAAACACACCAAACTAAGGAAGACAACTCGGAACTGTTAAAATTTGTGAAATAAAATGCATGTTATCTTGAAATAGATTATTTATATTATTCTCTCAGGCAAAATTTGTTCATTTTTCAACTTTCGGGGTTCCGTTTTGTTGTAAGTGTGTGTGTGTGTGTGTGTGTGTGTGTGTGTGTGTGTGTGTGTGTGTGTGTGTGTGTGTGAGATTGGGTGTGTATATACAAGTGTGTGTTTGTGTGTGTGTGTGTGTGTGTGTGTGTGTGTGTGTGTGTGTGTGTGTGTGTGTGTGTGTGTGTGTGAACTTGATGGTTTGTATACCTACATATTTGTTTGAGCGTCATATCTGTAGTTTGAATGACACTGGA
Source organism: Hippocampus comes (assembly GCF_001891065.2). NCBI lineage: Eukaryota > Metazoa > Chordata > Actinopteri > Syngnathiformes > Syngnathidae > Hippocampus > Hippocampus comes. Next base: position 646,292 of record NW_017805016.1, read on the forward strand.
GTCGTTTGCATACTGGGGCGTCAAGGTGGTGTTAATGAAATATTTAATTTCCTCAATGTGCTTCATGCTGTAATCTTGAACATGGAAGTCACACGTGTACCTGTTAATGAAACACACAACACACTTATATAAGCGAAAAACAGACGGCGCTAACTGAAAAGTCACCTACTGTTTGAATTGCTCGTGGAACCGCTACAAGAAAGGAAACCAGACAGTTGTGTTCATCAAATACAAATATTGATTAATTCAACGTGACTGTGTATTCTTTCACTGCAACACTCACCGTCTGGATATTAAGTCTCTTTGCGTTCCTGTGAATGTACAATCAATTCAGACAGGACATTTTAATGAATGTTATCTTACGGATGAGTCATTTTGACGCACCTCCAGGCAACTTCCACGATGAGGACGTTCCATATGAGCGAAGTGCCCTTTGCTTCCAGCTTTTTTTTTAACTTTGGAAACAAGAGAATTCAATGCATGCGAATTGCACACAAATGCATCCCAATACATTAGTTTGTGATGGTCTTACCCAGTGCTCAATTATTTTCTCTGGTTTTGAGGCATTACCGATGAAATCCAATTTGAGTTTGGCCCTCAGAAACACATCTGCAGCGGCAGTGACGCACAAAGGATTTCCTGTTGTGGACATGTTAGCGACTTGCTCGGGAACTCTTTGGGTTGTACCTGTCAAATTGAAATAACAAAATAAATGAAAAGAAAAAGGGCAGCACAACATAAAATGAATAAATAAATTTTATATATATATATATATATATAAGTGTGTGTAGAGAGAGAGAGAAGAGATCCATTAATCTGCACTGACCTGCACTCACATTGACGTACAAAGGATTTCCTGTTGTGGACATATTAGCGACTTGCTCGGGAACCCTTTGGGTTGTACCTGTCAAATTGAACGGATGAAGAAACTAACTGGTCGCCTCAGAGTGGCAGCAATGTAGACTTCCGTTGCCAAAGAGCAGTGATTCCCAACCTCTGTTCTAGGCGGTATATCCAATTTTACAAAATTAGTCTTAGTCTGAAGATTATTATTCAAAATCTGTGTGTGTCTTGTTTTCAGTTCCTGTAAGTCAATCGTGAGCTTATCATTATTTCAGCAAAGCCCTGAAAAGTAGTAAGTGATGTAAAGGAAGTATACATTCTTACTGTTCTGTTATTGAATGTTGAGTAGGAGTTAAGTTTAGCCCCAGTTGTTAGTCTAAATGAAACTCTTAATCACGCTGACATAGTGCCTTCGCACCAAGATGCTACACTATGGCAGCAAAGGACTACTTTTGTCTAAATTAAGGTCTTTGTCTAACTTCAAGATAGTTCCTTGGCACCATATCAGGATGGTAAAGCTATAATTTGTCCAAATGAAACTCCTCAACGGACTTCTACATTGTGCCTTGGCCCCAAGATGCCACAAGGTAGTGGTAAAGCACTACTTTTGTCTGAATGAAGCTCCTCAGACAACCTTCACATTGTACCTTAGCACCAAGATGCCACAAAAATAGCACCAAAGCAATATTTTTATTGCCGAAAGCAAACAGTCCATTTTAATACATGCATCATTGTTCTGCCTCCTTACCGGGCAAAGTCACAGTGGGTGGTGCAGATGTCATGACGGGTGATGATGATTCTATTTATTTAAAAAAAAAAAAAAAAGTGACTAAAATATGACAATGTACACACAATAATATAGTTGAGGTCATGAGTTGAGTCAATATTTGATCAATCTGAAAATTAACCTGACAGTAACGGCCGTTTACGACTTCCAACTCACCCACAGGCAGCACGCGGATGCTGTTGTGTTCCGCCGTCAGGATGAGCGTGTCAGTGGAGAAGGTCCAAACCAGCCGTTTGGCAACATAAGCCTGAACCACTTCCACACTATCAGCGGGATCCACCTTGATCGTAACTTCTGAGCTAAAACTTGATGTAAAATAAGCTCGGCATGTAAACAGAAGACTTGCCACTCAGAAAAACATTACACAAAGTCAATCTACTATCCTATAATATTATTTCACTTGAAATGACAGTGGTGCAAATGATACAAATGCAACGGATTAAACACAAAGGGTGTGGCAACACGTGTAAGAGACAATATGGCAGTCCTCACAGTCATTGATTCTTTATCCTCTGAGAAGAACTAGTGAGATTAGTGCCCTACTGATGAGCTGAGAGAAGCTGAGACATCTCAAAGAACAGGACATGATGATTTGAGATTCAAGTGTTTTGAGTTACAAGTGTGGTCACAGAATGAGTTAAAGTTGTATCATAAGGCACTACATTTTTTTTGGTTTTTTTTTTGTGGGGCTGACTTGAATTGAGCTCACCATTTGTTACAAGCAGTAGCGGACACAGCTCTTGATTGCTGGAAAAAAAAAATCACATTATTGGGGGGGGGGCGAGAGTTCAAGTCCGTATTTGATACATTACATTTCCATTTCATTTAATGTTATGTAATAATGGATGATGGAAATTATAATGTGCCCTTCAGCCCTTGATTTTTTTTTTGGTTGCTTTTTTTCACCTCTGCTACAAACACGACATGAAATTGTGCATAGTTAAAAGAAAACCAATAGAGATGGTCCCTTTTGTCTTTAAGATAGTAGCCTATTACTGTTTATGTCACGTGATGGCCGACATACTGTACCTGAAGTATTTGCACACCGCATTTCGGGCTGTTTGGAAACAGAGGTGACACAATTGAACTCCAGATCACGTGACTCTTCTTCATTAAGTCCCACTCACAAAAAAGTTACCTGACAGGTGAGTCCACAGATATGTCGCTAATAGAAATGTGTTGTGGGAAAATAGTCTCGAACTGATAAGAGATAGCAGAGGTTAATTCAAGGCAAATCTTTTCCATGTGCCACTTTTTTTCTTCATACCCATTCTCTGGTGAGATTCGTCAGTGACTCAGAACAATTTCCTGGCTGTCTTTTCCGTCTGAGGGACGTCTGCATTTTGACTTTGAAGAAGGACCATGCTATTTAAAATAAAGCAAATAAGCCCATGTAATTAAAATATCAGCTTTAAACGATGAATTATGAAATTTTAAAGAACTACACATATTAGGGAGAGTACTTGTCGGTCATTTATTTCTGTTTTTCTAAAACTTTTGGTGTTCAATTTTTTTTTTCAAAACATTGATAACCGTGTCATTATACGCGAACTTTTCCTATTCGCTGATAAGCCCGGTCTCCGTCCCTCGTGAATAGCGAGGCCCACTGTCTAGATTTTTGTGGTTGTTCTCCGTGGCCCATTAGTGATTCTCAACTGGGGGATCAGGATCCAAAAGTGGGTCGTGGACACATTTTGGGTAGGTTACGGACAGCTCGTAAAAAAAATTCTTCTGTACTTAAAAGTTCCCACACAGTACATATAATATTGGGTCGAGAAATGCTACTCACTTCTGGTCTGGTCACTAGCAACTCTGTAAACAAACACAGTGCGGCTCCGCCTTTGGCTTGTGGGCATCACAGCTAGCAATAGCGTTTGTCATGTAACATGCTGTACAAAAATGCTTTAGCTTATTATTCTTAACTTCTATGAAATAGGTTGCAACTTAGTAACAACAGTTGAAACTACTGATTCACATGAAAACAATATCATTTTTCTTACCGCAGTGCAGGCTGGCGTCTTTCTCGAGGGGGCAGTCATGTTTCCAGTGGCGCAGGTCCCAGCTCACAACATCTCCGTCCGCGCACATTCGCCTCCCCAGCTCCTCCTCGTTCCAGTCGCTGGACCACATCCTGAACTGACCGATGGCTCCGATGAGATTATTCCCCTTCTCCACTTTGACGGCACCACTGGCGTCCACATAGTGCGACATCCCCAGAGTTAGGGTCCCATTGTGGCCCAAATGCTGATCTGCGATGACGTTTGCAAAAGAGGCCTCACTGCGCATGGTTCCATTCAGAAAGACCTGCAGCCTATTGGGCCCCCCAGACCAGGTGAGGCAGACTGAATACCACTGGAGCACGTTCAATTCCAAATCTAAACGCCATTCTTGTCCAAAGACCCAGACCACCAGCTGGGTTCCCGTGCCCCCCAAGCCCAGCTCCACATGTCTACTTCCTGGAGCTTTGTAGACAAAAGCAATCCATTCTGTGTCGTAAGCGCGTTGCAGTAGCATGCATACGCTCAGGTTCCTGAGGGGGGGCACCACGGTGTCCGGGTGCAACTGCCACACACATGGACGAAACCCAAAGTGGATCTTCTGGCCCCACAAGCTGCTGCTGCTTGAGGCTGATAAACACAGGAGAATTCGTACATGACTTCCTTGCAAATTGACCAATCATAAAATTAAATGCTGCCCCTGAAGAATGCTGTTCTATTCAAAACTGTACATTTTAATTCTGAGTAATAATAGATGTCGAATGGATGCAGCCTCCATTCAAGACTTACTGTAAGAGCACCCAGCAAATGCCACTTTTTACAGCGCTTTCCTCTTTGACATTTCAGCATTTTTGACCCAAATTCATTCAGTCTTTTTTTTTAAGCGAAGCGTTTCATCTCTCAACTGTCTCACACAGCTTGTAAAAGAATTTAGATCTTACGTGAAGACAGAAGACACATTGAGAGGAACAAGCAAGCAGTCAGGGAGGATAAACTTGCCACAGAGTTCATTGCAGCAAAAAAAAAAAAAAAAAAAAAAAAAAGGCAAAATCTGGAGCACCCCAAGCCGGTCAAGTGGACATCTGCTACAAAACAAATAAGGAGAGCAATGCACATTTTGCCTTCAATCTTCAATAATAACCCCAAAATTGTTGTTTGAAAACCTTAGAAGTATTGACACTTACCGTGATGGCCTCGTCTGAGTGATGAAATATAATAAAGAAGCCCTAATAACAAATTCAGGTTTTTTTTTTTGGACAGATTAAACGGGTAGATTTTCACCTCAAGGAGCCATGAGTGCTTCAGAGTCAGCAGTGCGTAAGAAATCACCCCCGCGCCCTGTATTATTTAGCTGCCGGAGTTACTCATTAAACTCTGGCAATAAGCACAACCAAGCCGGATAACAGTAAACCCTGTGGACTTGTTCACTCTGGACATCATAAAAGAATTTGCAAACAGCGAACATAATATTCTGCTGCCTCAGTTATTGTCAAACAATGACTTGTCAAACAAATCGAACTGGGCCTTCTGTGTCGTCTTCAGTGGCCCAGACAGGTACGCTTGTCTTTTTGTGACGGGGCTCTGATATCTGAACGAAATAAAAGTAGAATAGCTACAGTAAGAACATTTTTTTCGAATCAATACACTCTTGAGAATCAATATGATTTTATCACGCCACCTACTGGTCGAACGAAACATCGCAAAATTATAGAGGTTGTTGCGACTTCCGGCTTGTCGTGACTCCTCACTGTTGTCCATCATTGTGATTGGCACAATGTTGGAGAGGTATGAATTTCATAATAGGCTGTTGTAAGGAAAGGAAAGGCAACTTTATTCATACAGCATGTAAGCTTATGTTAAATTATTAATTATTTTCAATTTTTATTTGAGCATTATATTCTTTTGTGTTACAGTTACCTAGGTTATATTCCGTTTAATAATTGCTTAAACAAGTTTATTTTGATATTATCTGATTGGTTAAGGAAACCAGGAAGTGTTTTGTGTTACCGGGAAGGAGGTGTGTTCTCGTTCATTCGTGCGGAGGTGCAGAGGGGGGAAAGAAAAACTGCCTTCAAAGGGGAAAAAAAAAGAGCTGTGTTCAAACGAAGTCGTCCTCCGCTTTTTGCCCATTCTAAACGTAAAGCAAATCCATCTAAAACCTACGAACCCCTCGACTGACACAGCACATTTCCTACACGGAGCAGCTCCATGTGCTTCACGCAATCAAATAAGCACGACGTCTAAAACCATGAACGAACCGATCAAACGAGAACAAAAGCAGCTTATAAAAGTGAATTAAAAACAACAACAAGAGAATACCGTATCTTAAAATTTGCGTGTGTGTGTGTGTGTGTGTGTGTGTGTGTGTGTGTGTGTGTGTGTGTGTGTGTGT
>NW_017805016.1:653028-658491 GCF_001891065.2 Hippocampus comes
ACTAGGATTAGGTTGGCGCCCTCTAGCGCACAGGTGTCAAACTCGTGGCCCGGGTGCCAGACGCAGCCTGCCACAGCTTTTTATCATGGCCCACTCCAGCAGTTAGTGTTTCTACTTCAAGATTCGGGGTAATTGGATTTGTTGATTTCATTTTAGTACAAAATCTGTATCGGAAATTGCAATTTTTCTTGAAATAATTTGATGGGTTTTTTTTTGTTTTTTTTAACCAATCCCTTCTTAACTTGAACTAAACAATAGTTGTATACTTAAATATTTGCTTATCACATATTTTCATGACTTTAGATATCAAATTCAATTGATTGTCATAATATATATGAAAACAAACAAACAAATGCAAGGGCAGTTGGGTGTGATACAGGATACTTTTCAGAGACTTTTTACATTCATAACACTAACCATCGCGACCAGTCTGACTCAGCGGGGTCAGAAATCTATGTAGCCCCAGTTAAGTCCCTCGAGCTTTTTAGTTGCTATTCTAAAATATATTGATAAATTACTTTCTCAAACCCATTATGAATTGGTCCAGCCTCCCTTTTTCCCGAGGATACAAAAAAAAAAAACCTAGAGCCTTCCCTACGATCTACCCCAAATGTGTCTACAACCCACTTTTAGGTCCTGATCCCCCACTTGAGAAATGAGTTTGACACCTTCGCTGTAATGGTATGATAAAAAAATAAATCACTGCCAAAGTATAGTTCAGTTGTATTTAATTGTTTGGTGCATTACATTTTATGTACAATATATTTTAATTGAATTATCATGTAAACACAGTTTTCTTTCAGGTAAGCACAGTGTTGATGTTCAAACCGTGCCGAGTGTCACAGTGTCTTCCAATACGATTAAATATTATTTTTAGGAAAAACGTCTGTCTTGATTTGGATGTGTAGCCTTCTTATGCTTTCTACTTGGCGACTGTATGGTGGCACTTAGAAAGCTAAGAATTTTTTTCACAAGCACAAATTTATTTTTATCACAGCCAATGAAGGAAGGAGTAATATATCTGTCCAAGTTCACTATCTGTCCAACTTTAAAATGAGCGGGAAGCCGCAAAGCTTATTACATCTTTAGGTGTTGTTTAAAAAAAAAAAAAATATCCGTTTGATATGTAGTGAGCTTACATTTACACTAGAGGACGCACTCGACTCTTGTGAAAATCATTTGCGACGCAGGGGTGCTGGAGCCGATGCCAGCCGTTTTCTGGCAGTAGGCAGGGGACACCCTGAATCGGTTGCCAGCCAATCGCAGAAACCCACCCGGAGAAAACCCACGCAGGCCCGGGGAGAACATGCAAACTCCACACAGTGAGGCCGGAGCTGGAATTGAACCCGGAACCTTTGCACTGTGAGGTCAATGCGCTAACGACTGGATCACCGGGCCGCCCCAGTACAATACATTTGCACACAATTTTATGAACCATAAAGAGTGCACATTTAACCTGAGTAATGAGTTAAAACAGAAAAAGTGATATAGAAGTTGGCTGGATGGATTTTTTTAATTGAAACATCATTATTCAAGTCCATTTTTAAATGTTTCCAATATTTAAGTTAATGACAAACTTTGCATAACGTTACATTGGTTTACAATAATATTAAATATACATTTGTACGAATAAAACCACTTCCTCATTTTTGATGAGAAAACTTAAGCGTACTACTTCACTGTACAATATTTTAATATTCGTTATTATCGTTGTACTTAGAGAAGTAGGTACAGTAATTTTGATCTATCTCGGCTTTTACGACATCCGTTTCCCCGGAAACGAGATATGGTGTTGCTCTCGATTTAATCGCTGCTCTTTGATGTCCACGTCTCCTTGGTGTCCGGTCCGAGCCTGACGAATTGCCTGTCTTCCTTCTTGCCTGACTGCCAGCTCCCTGCCGGTCGGTCGCGATGTGTTACGCGACCCGGCACTAGAAAAGAAAGAAAAAAAGAAAGAAAAACACACTCGGGAGGAAACTTATAGAAATGGCGGAGGGCACAGTGACTCTTAAAGGCTTGCGCAGCCAAATGGGTAAGACAATCTTGAACTGCAATTTTGTTCGAGTGAGTTGTTTTTTTGGCGGTGATTTGAACGGGCTGCGACGCGGTCAGCATACCCCCCCACCTCCTCCACCACTCGTGGCTAGTAATGTTAGCTTCCCTCGCCGTCTCAATGTACCGTAAAATGGTACACTTTTACATTTATATGCCGTAAACTTAACGTGACAAGGTTACATTTCGGAGTCACATCCCAAATGGGAACTTCACGACTTCGCTTAATAGCACTAGCGGCTAATGCTAAGCCGAAGTTGTAACGGTATATTTTTCGCCAGACCGGGTTGACGTTTGTTCGACGACTTTTTTTTTTTTTTGTGAACTTTTTTATGAACATGTCATGAGTAGATCTCAACTTGAAACGAGATAAAGTAAATCAACATTTAATGACTTCCTGGCGCTTAGCATCTACGACGTAGCCGCGTTAGATGATCAGGAAGAGTTAAGAGTCGAATCTCAGGTGTGCTTTTGGACTTCATTTGCTCCTGTTTTATAACTTATTCATTTTCTTTTTTTACCCTGAAACAAGTTAATGACTTGACTTTCATCTCATCTGATTGCCAGTTTGCTAATTGTTTTCTAATGCCCGTTTCTCGTCATGCCCTTTAGTGGCAAGTGTATGTTGTTGACATATGGCCTAACCCCCTCCCTTTATGTCTGCAGGGTTACCATAACAATGTCTGACCTGAATTTTTTTCGATCAGGCATCAGTGCCACACTTGCAGACAGCATAGATAGCTGATGAACTGATAAGGGTTTGTGATGCAAGAGTGACTGCTGACTGCATATGTGAGGTTTCAGTCTTTGCGGAGGCATGAATGCACATTTTGTTTTCACTGGGGGCGGGAGGTGCAGCTGACAGTTTTTCAGTGTGTTTCGGAGACCAGAGAGGGAAGGACGGCTTGATGCATACCCAGTGTGGATGTGGGCGGGTGTAACTCCTGGCAAAAAGTAGCCTCATTTAGTGCTGATGGTCTTCCTGTTTCCCCCCTTAACTTTTCCATCCAGCGCTTTCATACCGGAATCTGAGGCTGTCCAGATTTGTGGTTTTATGAAAATACGGTAAACCCGCTGCAAACAGCAACAAAAGTGCAAGTAATTGGCACCCCTTAAATGTACCATATCTTTTGATAGTTTAAAACTGTAAATATACCACAGACTATAATCCCAACTCTATAAAAAATTAGCATGGTTGCTACTAATGAATATGAAATAATGAATTATCCTATTGATTATTTTTTTCATTAATTGGTGATTTGGCTGTGCTGATCTCTAAAATGTTCCTTTTTTTTTAAAAAAAAAAAAGGAAATTATTTCAAATTGAAATTGCAGAAAGTGCACATCTTTAGGTTATGATTCAATGCAACAGAATTGCATAATATTTTGTGGCCTTTTTTTATCTTGCACTCAGCAAATACTCAATGTATGAAGAAGACTAAAACAAATAATAAAAAACAAAACTAACTATCTTGAAAATCCCCAAACCATCCCTTGTAATGGATACTTGTTTTTAATCCAAGTATATTTCCGTGTGAAACTGGTCCTGCTGCTGCTGCTGCTGCAAAAAAAAAGTCATCAACCATGACTTGAATTTCATCATACGATAGTCAGCTGCAGGATTTTTTTTTAGGTGTTTAACCCCTAGTAGAGGCCTTACATAATGAAATCAAGCATCAATTGTGCTCAGTCATTCCCATGACTACCGGTTATCATCTTCAGCTGGTTTTCCACAGTACTTGGACTTTGTTTTTTTTTTTTTTTTTTCACTTTAAAGATGCCTTGTGGTTGATATTCTCCTTCTTTGCACGTGTGCAACTTTTAAGGCATATTTTCCCCCCCCTGACAAATTTGACTGGCTTAAAGGCGTTGGACCTTCGAGGTCACACTGTAATGTCAGGAATCCCGCTCATGCGCATGGCGATTTCCACAAGAATGCAGGCAAGGAGAAAAGCTACCCGGTCGAAATGATGGGTTGGCACCACTGCAAGGTTATCAGGTCTTGCCAAATTATTAAAAGCATGAGAAGTATTTCTTGAAATTGGACTCAACCACCATCGTCCCAAGCGCCTTTGATTTCACTGTGATTTGTTCTGTTTCTTTTCGCGTTGCTCCCATTCCTTCCTGTGCTTTTATGTAGTCACTGGTCTGACACACGCTGTGCCAGGAAGGTCACCCTAACAATTCGAATATCAAAACTATGTTTAGTGTCTTGAGCCAAGGTTCGGTAGGTATATGTAGTTTCATTTTTGACTTGCCTGTCAAAGTCAGCCTCATAGCTATAGTTAGGCCAGTCTCAATGGCAAATAACAGATAAAAGACTGAATGAGGTCCATCTGGAAGACTCCCTAGGGTTGTGTCTGCGTGCCAGGACGCACTGCAAATAGCCCAGGCTTACACCTTTGCATGACAAGGTCTGGAGTAATCCTGTCGAAGATCTGCCAATGTGTTTAAAAACGTGCATGTGCGCATGGCACTATGAGCAGGCATCATGTGTTCACTGAGGACCTGCCGGTAAGCCAGCCATGAGATGCCGCAGGCCAAAATGCCTCATTTCAGGTTACAATTCTTTATTCAGACTCGTTGATAAATGGGATGTTCAATTTAGATCATATATTCATGGAATATACAACAACATATAGGCAGCCCGTTGGTCAGCGCATCGGCCTCACAGTGCAGAGAGGTGCAGGGTTCGATTCCGGCTGCGGCCTTCCTGTGTGGAGTTTGCATATTCTCCCTGTGCCTGCGTGGGTTTTCTCCGGGTACTCCGGTTTCCTCCCACGTTCCAATAACATACGTGGCAAATTAATGGAACACTCTGAATTGTCCCTAGATGTGAGTGTGAGCGCAGATGGTTGTTCGTCTCTGTGTGCCTTGTAATTGGCTGGCAACCGGTTCAGGATGTCCCCGAAAACAGCTGGGATAGGCTCCACCACGCCCCGTGACCCTTGTGAGGATAAGCGCATCACAAAATGGATGAATACATGAATAACAACATATAACATATACACATTGATGTTTGTGCATTTTCATATCAATTTGAGCAAAATCAGATGCGCGCTCTTCATGCATCCATGAGGCGCTGGATCGGTACTTGCTATCGACAGATCCTCAAAAAACAAAGACTCAGACTCGGGTCCCAAAAAAAGCATGAGTGGGACATCCCTAGTGTGTATTTTGAATGTTGTCTAACAGATCATAGCCGTGCGACCCTCGTGAGGATGATGTAGTTCAGAAAATGGATGGATGGGTGGATATTTTACATGTAGCTCTTCACTAGTGTAGTTGTGGACTAGTGCACAGTTTTTCCTCACTCTTATGGCAAATAGTTTTTCTGCTAGCAAGTCCTAATCCTTCGACCAGTGCGCGGAAATATCATACAGTAGTGGGTGGCGGGGGGGGGGGGGGCTT
>NW_017805016.1:660054-745054 GCF_001891065.2 Hippocampus comes
GCAGATGGTTGTTCGTCTCTGTGTGCCTTGCAATTGGCTGGCAACCGGTTCAGGATGTCCCCGAAAACAGCTGGGATAGGCTCCACCACGCCCCGTGACCCTTGTGAGGATAAGCGCATCACAAAATGGATGAATACATGAATAACAACATATAACATATACACATTGATGTTTGTGCATTTTCATATCAATTTGAGCAAAATCAGATGCGCGCTCTTCATGCATCCATGAGGCGCTGGATCGGTACTTGCTATCGACAGATCCTCAAAAAACAAAGACTCAGACTCGGGTCCCAAAAAAAGCATGAGTGGGACATCCCTAGTGTGTATTTTGAATGTTGTCTAACAGATCATAGCCGTGCGACCCTCGTGAGGATGATGTAGTTCAGAAAATGGATGGATGGGTGGATATTTTACATGTAGCTCTTCACTAGTGTAGTTGTGGACTAGTGCACAGTTTTTCCTCACTCTTATGGCAAATAGTTTTTCTGCTAGCAAGTCCTAATCCTTCGACCAGTGCGCGGAAATATCATACAGTAGTGGGTGGCGGGGGGACTTTCACTCGTAAGACTTAATTCTTGTAGTTGTGCACTGAATTGTCCTGCTGGTGTGGTCGAAGAGCAAACTTTTAATGGATACGAAGCGCACTGGTCGTATGTTGACTGAATGCTCAAATGGCTTGTCAAACACTTTGCCTTTGTAAAACACTCGACATCTAGAAGAACCTGCTTCAAAGTAGTTGATGCAGCCAATACATTGCTGGCACTACAGTATTTAACATTCCAAAATGTGTCTATACAGTACAAAATGTATCATTTAAACTCATCATTCGCCATACGACAGTGTGACAACTGCTGCAGACTTTTCATGTTTGCCGTCGGCACTTCCTGAAGTATTTCAGTTTGAGATGCTGCAAGTGGATGTTTTTCCGATCTTGCCGGCAGTTTAGAGAAGTAGCGCCTGATTAGCGTTCGAACTGGAGCGGCCGTTTTGCGCGGGCTGGCCTGCTTCCTCTTCCTCAACTTAATGACAAGCCTCCACGGAGGTCTACACTGCTGCTTACCATAATTAGCCTGCAGCCTTAGCCTGGACTGATTGGTGGTCAGACAAACGAGCGTTGCTTCGAGCCCCGCTCAGCTTTTAAAACATTTTAGGCGCAGTGGCCGCTGTTGATTGTTCATATCAACAAATCTCCTCAGGGGATGTAGCGCTGAGAGGAGTCTCTGATTGCCTTGTCATTTCTTTGAGCACACCTGGCTCTCTCGAGGCGCCCTCTGCCGCAGTTGAATCAGAGCACTTCAATTAACACATGAATGTTCTTTTCACTCCATGGCAACTGTCTCTGCAATAATATGCTGTTGTTGATTTAGCTGCTCAGGTCAATGCAAGGAACTCTTCATTTAGACAAAAGTAGTCATTTACCGCTGTCGTAGAGCTGCTATAAGCAGTTGAAGTACTTGACAATCCTATTTTTCATGGCAGGTCTTTGCTAATAACGGCAGTTATTCGAAAAAGGTTGCGGCTAGCTATTTTTTTTTTTTTTTTAAGGAACAATACAGTCTGGTGATTATCCCATTGATAATTTTAGTTTTGGGATAAAAATCAAATTTGCAGTATGAAACCAAACATGGAAGTGAGGTGCAGATATTATTATTGTCAATTTGAGGTCCCCATCCTCACAATTGTATTGTAGTATCTCTAACTTTAAGTGTGTGTGGCTTAAAAAGCTGATGACTGGCCTGCTGAGTCATGTCGACGTCGGTGAGTGAGAGTGTTGAATAGGAATAAATAGCAGAAGCAACTAACTGTTAGCATCTCTGGTAGGGATTTAAAAACCCTTTTTTATCGTTGTCGTTATGGCGAATGAATAAATTATGAAAGAGGTTAGATGTTGACGCTTGTCGGCAGATTTGGGAGGAATAGCTCATGCCGTCGAGCTAACAGGGATTGTTCAGGTGTACCGCATGAAGTGTACACTGTGGTCAGTGTATTTATTACATTGCAAATATGAGGTGATTGATTATCCGGCACTTGCTTTGTTCATTGTCTCATCTTAATGGAGCCATGAGTCATCTTGTCCACATCCTCCTTTCATCCACGCTCAGCATGTCACTTGGCAACAGTTGCCCTGTTGCACACCATGCTTGGCATCTATTTATTGATCTTGTATTTCTGAAGAAAAGAAAATCTTAAGTGAGTCATTATGGAATCTGTGCTCTTGTTTTCTCCCTGCAAATGTCCCTTCAGCACACAGCGGCTGGCTGCTTTATTCTGTGTTTTCTCTATAGAGGGACGGATAATGCTGAGAAGACGGGTCATACCCTAATTACAGGACAGTATGTGCAAGTACTTGCCTCATGTTTCACTGATCTCAACAGTGTCACATTGCGAGAAAGAGCCATTCAATAGTGTTGTTGCAACATTTATTAGGCGCGTTACCGTAAGCTTTTAAGTCAGGGGTGTCAAATTCAAGGCCCTGGGGGGCCAGATCCGGCTCGCCGGGTCATTTTATGTGGCCCGCGAAAGCAAATCATGTGTGTCAACTTGCGAAAATCTGTACCGAAATGTCAAATTGTTATGTTAATAAATCACATTGAGATTTCCCAATAATTTTGTGACCCAGTTTACACTCACGTGAACAAAAATTGAACAAACCATTATAATTGACTTGACTGATTTCAAAACTAGTAATCTATTAATTTGTTGTGTCCAAGTAATAATTTTGTGGTTTCACGTCATAACGGCCCTCCGAGGGAAAACGCAACTCCAAATTGGCCCGTGGCTAAAATGAGTTTGACACCCCTGTTTTAAATAATTCACTGCTGTGGACGTGTGTATTCCCCACCTCGAATCCAGTTTACTGTAACTGACAAATATTGGTCAAGGATGTTTTTTAACGGGGAGGCATGCAAGAGGGCCTCGCCGAGCTCCTCTGTGAAATACAGGTTTGGAAATCACTGTCATGATTTAACAGATTTTTGTCGTTGGCGGTGTTACATGGCATTGGATGAAAGGCGTCACTCATGGCACAGTTCTTAGCTATATATCTAAATATATTATTCTTTTGACACCAAGAGAGCTTTCTCAGTATTTGCTTTTTGTTTTATGGTTTGAGGTGGAACAGAACAGAATATTTTGTGGGTCTTGAAAGATCAGTCAAAATGTTCAAAAAGGGGAAGTTACTTCTAAATGTTTACAGAAACTGTATTCTGATTAATATTGTGTTTGTGGACTACATCTTAAGTAGCGAAGATAAGGACATCAAAGTGATCTGGGCTCAGCTAATCACTGTCATGGCTCACCTGTTTTCTGAGTTTTGGTCATGTCATGTTCGCAAGCTGACCCCTTGGGCACTATGATGTCATTTCCAGTCGACATCAGAAATCAGAATACCGTGTTCAGACTTGTGAGGGCACGTAGAACATATTCCTGTCAAGAAAACTTGGGAATTGAGTTCCGCTTTAAAACAGTTGATAATTCGCGGAACTCTGTTTTCACAGAAGCTGCCAGTGAGCTTGTTCGATCATTTTACTGAGTGTCTCTTGTGCTTTTTCCTCAAGAAATAGAAACATGACTTGACACTAGTCTCATCTTATCCGCACACAGTGCATCATTGTCAGGGCTGCTGCAGAATCTGAATGAATGAATGAATGATTGGGGTTGGAAGCAGCCTCGTTTTCATATCACATGACAGAAGATCTAATTTGCCTACTTGTCAGCAATTCAGTGGTGCTGAGAGTGCACCGCCGAGAAATGCAGCGAAGACGAAGCTGATGCAGCTCGATCATGTGCTGTTTCCTTCCTACTATGTCTGCTATGCACCAGTTTCCATTGGTTGAACAGGAAAGTGCTCTTCCAAACATTTAACAGTGTTGTTGGCCCTCGGATGTTTGTAAAGTTGGAAGGTGACACTTAACGCCGAGTCATCGTTTCTCTGGTGCGAGTATTGCGTTTTTAAATTAAAATGAGGAAAGTCTCTGCGAACAATTTGGATTATGACTGATTTTTCACCTAAGATGTCACTTTGAAACTGCAGCCATAGACTCCGATTTTTTCCGGTGTCCTGCTCTCAGAAAGTGTTGAATGCAGTGTGTAGACTGGGCCGTGGCCTGGGTCTGATAGCTGAATAGCTGGATTGTTCTGCTCCAAAACCAGTGAATCACTCCGCAGCCATCATTTCTGTGCGAAAAGAAAGCACAGAGAAAACTGATTTGAAATCTCGTGCATGCTCATATCCCTCCGCTGTCTGACATCACGTCTTTTCTTTTTTTTTTATTTTCTCTCCAATTAGTGGTTCTCAAATTGGGCTCTGCAAGCCATCGCTTGTGGGGCAACCAAATAATTAGATATAATACCTGTTGTTTATATGGTACATAACCAATTATGAGAGATATGAAAACTTGTGGTGCTCTCAAGAAGCAGTCTTGTATTTCTTTTGACTGACTGGATTTTGGATTTAGCACGCACAGGTGATATAAGCATCCTATGTGTAAAGTATATCCACTGGATTCCTCATTCTTCCTCGTCTCGGATTATTTCTTCGTGTCTTATGTTTGTCCTCCTTTTATATAAATGCAACATAACTCATGCCGTTTGGTACAGGCTACATTTAAAAACATGTTAAAATTGTCTTGAGTGAAATTTTATGACCTGAAGAGTGCTTGCTTTGAGTGCAAATTGCGCCATGTTCAAGAATTTTGTTTTATTTTTATTTTTAACAGTATTTCATAGACACTATCAAGTATCAGTTGTCAGTATTGGCCAGTACTGAAATGTTAAGTATTTGTCCTTGCGCTTGGTTTGAAATCAGTGGCATCGTGAATCTACCAACTCAGAGCTCTGAAATATGAATTTGGTCATGTAACTGACTTTTTTTCTCTCTCTCTAAATTGGGCAGCTTTTTAAATGGGCAACAAGAAAGTCGCAATTAACTGATGTTAAGATCATGAGGTGGGTGTCTCCTCTGTAAGGGGACTCAAAAAGTTGGGAATCTCTGATCTAAATTGTGCACTTTCCCTGGTCCAGCTGCAGCCGCGCAGGCCCAAGCCGAGGAGCGGCGCAGCCAGGCCGTGAGTCCAACACCTCCAGCAAACACAGCGGCCAAACCTCAGGGCTGTCGGCCAGGTGAGCCCCTCCGAATGCAGACATGACTTTTTCGCCTGGCGTAGTTTCTGAAACATTTGCTACCAAACTATCCAATTGTCTCCCCCTGCTCTGCAAGGCTTACTGCAGGGTAGCCCTGAGTCATCACCTTACTACTTGACAAGCTCATTAATGATAGCCCCCCACCAGCACTCACAACTTGGTGCAAAGCTCTTACTGTAATATGGCAGTGTAAGCTGCAGCCTCCATCTGTATCTTTTTTTTTTTTAACCATGTTGACGCACGTGTTTGCAGTCCTTGACGGTGCCACGCTTCGAGTGGACGATCGACTGCGAGTAGCAAAGGAGAGACGAGAGGAGGCAGACAGGCAACAAGGTAAGGAGACACAATCGATTTTGCTTTGCCTTTACTTAAAGCTAATATTGTTAAGATAATCTTGGAAAATGCAGGCTTTTATTCACGACCCACAAAATGTTAGGCCCTCTGCACTGTGAGGGACACAGCCCAACGAGACTCGTCACACACCAAGAGAATGAGCGCCACACGTCTACCGACGCTCTGCAATGAAAAGAACTGCTTTATGTTGAGTGTAGGCACTCCCCATACAGTATACTTTACTCGATTACTCTATTGAAAACCGAAAGCATGGCATGGCATGACTGCCAAGAAAGAAGCAGATTGCCACAAAGTTGCTTGGTGAGTGGCGGGACTTAAACGCTTGACAAAAAAATCACAGTTGGCCACTCAACCCTGCGCATTGGGCAATTTAGCATACGAACTCCTTGCGATGCCAATGTCGCTCTGATGCTCCTCATCCAGTATGTCATTGTCACTTTGACTTCTTTTTTCAAGGAAGATGCACATTGCAATAGAAAGAGGACATGGGTGAGAATAATGATGAAAAAAGGGCAAATACCGCATTTGAATTTAATTGACACTGTACATTTGTTTGTTTATTGTTTATTGAACATATAAAAATATACAGTAGAGTAATAAATTGACAGAAAGTGAACGTAAGTACATACTCCGCTCGTGCATATTTTTACCACAAGCTTCGGTATTTCATCCTCGGGTACTAATAAAATCATAAATATTGTTAAGTATTGTTGTAAAACACAACATATTTACTGTGCCTGTAAATACTTATTTATTTTGTTTGGTGTTGCATGCTGGGCGGCTGTGTCTTGCTTGCTTATAACCCATATCTGAATTTTCGCCTGGGTGGAATCATCCATGGGTTTTGATTGGCTATAATCTGCCACGGTGCCACATTATGCCACTGTGATTCGATTTTTGAATCCCCGCAAATAAATCCCATGTCGTGCTCAAGGGTACTTCCAAAGCTGGGGGTTAAATCTTCAATCTTAGAAAAGCAGTTTACCCCCTCAGTCAAGCCACAGCAATTGGCTGACCAAATCCACTTTTCTCCATGACAAATGCTGTTTGTTGTTCGACAGAACACTTTTCGATTCCTCAAGAGTCCATCCAGTTGGCGACTTTGGTGATGTAATGCTTGCAAGCAGCTGCTTTGACATTGAAAGTCAGACCCTGAACCGCCTGACACACAGAGTTTATGCTGATTTTCATACCAGAGGAGGCTTCAATCCCCCCTGGCGACTTTTGCATACTTGTACACAACCGCACTCCAGCTTTATATGCTGGAGTGGCTGAACGGAACTTACAACGTAAACGTGGCATATCTAGAATGTAAGAAACTGCGGGACTGAATTTGTTTGTCTATATTGTGTCGACAAACAAACATTTTTTTTTAAATTGGAAAATTAAAATGACCTACTCTGTCTGTCTTTTTCATCAGCATTGCGTGAGTCTCAGATCATGGAGCGCGAGCGCAAGGCCAAGATGCAAGTGGAGCGTCAGCAGGAGGAGCGTCACAAGAAGGCCGCGGAACAGCGCAGGAAAGAGGAGCAGAAGCGTCAGGCTGTGGAGGAGAAGAGAAAGCAGAAACAGGAAGAGGAGAAGGTAGCTAACGGAGGAGCTCTGTGTCCTTGGCATGTTGCGCTTATCAATGAGCAAATGGACAAGATCTCTTCTTTTTATTAATGAATTATTTTTTTTGTATGCGGCAGGAGCATTATGAGGCAGTGATGAGACGAACGCTAGAGCGAAGCCAGCGAGCTGACCAGAGACAGAAGAGATGGTCCTGGGGAGGATTGTCAACAGACTCGGATGGACGAGCAGGTAATGGCTGATTTGTTTTGTTTTGGGCCATTAAAACACTGTCGATTGCATTTATGCACTGCAAGCGCAAAATGAAGTTGGAAGTGATGGAATTGGAAGTGTTTGTGGAAGAGGCAAAGAGAGTAGTGAGTTAGAGAAAATAATTTGATAGCTCCGATAATTTTTAACTCATCCTGAGTGTGTGGCGATTGGATCAACAGGAATATGCCCATGAAAATTGTGTTTAAAATATGGGACAAGATACCCAGAAACGTGCTCAGGGAGAAGCCAGCACCAATTGTCACAGTGCACTGAAGTGAGACCCAGACACACCAAAGTGCAGATTTGAAAGACGTTTTAAATGGCATAACTCCTTGTGACTGGCTCCAAGACAGCCCTTAGATAATTTTAGACGCTTCAAAATTGCATTGCTGAATAGAAGATATGTTGTAAAAATTTATGTTGGTATTTCCCCAAAAAAATTTTATGAATGGAAAAGGATGGCAGTGCATGGCGTGACTACCTTTCTTTTAGACACGCTGTAAGATACAAATTCAGCCCCTGCAATCCGTTTTAGGTACTGCATACAAATTTTGCCCATTTGGCAGATTCAATCCTTGCTGTGCCTGGTTAGTAGATCAGCTTCTGCATCTTTTTGTGTTCGTTTTGCATGCACGAAGCTTAAGTAAATCGGACACTGAATCAAGAAACACTCAGGTGTGACTTTAAATGTTCCAACAATGTAATGACATTGTTTTGGTAAGCTCAAATTTACAAATTAGATGCTTTATGGGTGTTGCCCAACTTTGGATTGATCCTCTGTCTTTTATGCTAATACGCACAAAACGTGAGGGATATTGGGCCTTAGGGGGAAATTTCAGGATGAACCTATAATGCACAAGAACCTTTAAATGTCAACTTCATTTGACCTTATCAAAGCTTTTTGAACGCACATGTCCAGGAGTCAAATGTTTCAGCACTTTTTACTCAACTTGCTGTTCATTAACTCATTCACTCCCAAAGACGTTTTTAAACGTCTTTTCAGACTTGGTCCAGAATTGGCTGGTACTGAATGAGTTAACAAGGAGCTGAATAGCAAAGTCACACAAGTGTTTGAGCTTTTAAAATGTCTTGTATCCCTTTCAGTCACTCTTTCAGTCTCTCTATATCTCTGTTGCAACCTGCTGATGACACTCTTTGACACTCCAAGCTCAGTGGCCACTTTCCCATGAGAACATCCGTTTTAAAGCCTTGTTGTGGTAAGGTACTGTTGATGATTTTTTTTTTTTTTTTTTGGGTGTCATCTTGGTCTCATGATGAGAAAATGTGAACAACATGATGAAGTGGACTGTTAAAATATAATTTGTAATTGAACCATGAATGGAAAAGGCCCATTCATATTTGTGACACCGGAAATTTGTTGAACAGATCCCTGTTGTGGAAGTTGTGCTTAAAGTGCTGAAACACTGAACAGTTGGGACGTGTGTATTCAAAAATTGAGGTCACCCTAAAATTGGACGACCTGTCATCCCTTTATTGCTGTGAGTAAAGCAACTTCACTGAAAACTGAATTCCTCTATTGTTGACATGGGGCTCTCATATTGTGACTTTAAACACTGTGGGGGGCTTGATGGCTGCCAGCCATGCATCACCTTCATCTCACTGTGCCGGGAAGTGAGATCACCACTGCCTCATGTGCTCTATTTCCCCCAGCCCCCTCTCTGAGAGCTTTCTTTCCCCACAGGAGACTCAGATGCCAGTGCCTCTTCTCCAGTAGCTATAGTAATCTCTTCTGCCTCACCAGAAAAGCCACCAAGGAACCAACAAGGTTTTATTTGCGATTTGCCCACCAGTCTAAATCCGCAGCATGCGGGCACATGTTGGTGCTCTGGACACTTGGGTTCCTCACACAATCTTCTGCAGCCTAACACCAACGGTTAAATAGAGGAAACCACTTTTGTCAGTGTGTTTTGTACTTTCAGGGAGTGTTACATTTGGTCTTGGACTCACTCATACTTTTGGGCAGGGCTCGATCTTCGGGGCTACTTTGCATGGAAGCCCGGTGAAATGCAAGGCTAAACTAATAATGTCACATTGGATCCAGATCAGGTCATGATGTGGCTACTTGGTTCTTCTCTACTAATTTCACTGCATGACATGAAAGCTCATTGTTGGTTGTTGCAAAAAAACCCAAAACAAAACATTTTTTAAGCATGAACTGGCAACACATTCCTTTGTCTAGTATGTCAGTAGTACATTTGAAAATTTCTTCTGGATCATCAAAATGGAAACAATCTCATCAGATTCACGACCTGTAGCTAAAAGTCTGCCTTTGCGATGATAATAAGGTGAACAAAATATTCGAAATGCCCCTCTGGATGCAAACCGCACTTGCAAAAATGAACCTAATTGTCAAACTATTGCCTCTCTCACAGCGTCAATCAGCGCTGGACATTATCTTTCGAAAGGCAGATTTTTGTCGATACAGGTCTGCACTGGAGCTCATTAGCTTGTTTAGGTGTTCCGAATATGGTAGCCAGTGGTGTTATATGAAAAATGATCCCTATTTTAGCACCTTTTTCACCCATAAGAGCCCTCCACTGTGTGAATCTCCCTTTTGAGCTCCCAGTAGTGTAATCCCTCCCTTGTTTGTCCTTCGTCCCAATGCCTCGTAGACAAGCGCTCCACATCCAGCATCAACCTCAAACAGCCATCAGAAGCTAACATCAACAAACGCCTGTCCTCGTCCTCTGCTACCCTTGTCAAATCTCCCGACAAAAGTAAGTCTCCTCTTATGACCCCTTTCTCCTCTCTCCCTCTCCCCTCCTCTGCCCCCCCCACCCTAGTATCTAACCTCCTCTCCTCCCAGCAGTACTTTCATGCTGTCTTATGTTTTACAGTGGTGTCAAACTCGAGGCCGACGGGCCAAATTTGGCCATCCACGTCATTTGATGTGGCTGGCAAAGGCTTGCCACAAATTTTCTTTTTGACTGTGCATGACGGACTTTACAAAAATGATTATAATCAAATGAATAGGCGATTGTTTAACATGCTGGGGTGATGATTAGAGTTCCTCACCAGAACATATTAGGAATGGGACATGCAGTCTAACTGCCATCTATCTAGTCTGTAAACAAACACAATGCTGCTCATCTTCTGGCAAGTAGATGTCATGACTAGTCATATGATTAACGTTTTCTGCAGTAGCTACACATTTGTTATTAGGATTTTCGTGGCATAGTAATTCAGCTTTCAGTTATTGTTGTACTTGTCTGCAGTGTTCATTTTCCTCAAAAAGTAGATAAACTATTCATTTTTGCACGTTCCTAAAATGAAAAACTGTTGTTGCATTTTAAATATCATTCAAGACCCTGTAAAGTGAAGTAGAGGGCCTCATTGTCTGCTGCAAGGGTGCACGTCTCTGAGGAAAAAAATGGAACAAATAAAAAGTCTGATGTGACAGCCATGGGCTTTGCTCTGGCGTGGCCACTTTAGAGCGCCTCATTGCCGCAACATGGAAAAGCGCAATGGGTTGTATCCCAGCCACTGGAAACTTTAAGCAAATATATTTTTGCAAGTCAAACATAGTTATGTCGGCATAAGAAAGATGCTACATGAAGTAGCCTTTTTTGATCACGTCCTGAAATCCGATTGGTGATTTGAAACCATGACCAACCCATCGGCCTAGCAGCCTCGCATGACCTCTGACCCCACGTGTTGTGCCTTATCCTAGCATTTGCACGCGACCTTACTTAGGCCGACTGTAGAGCTTCTTGACAACGAGATAATTGTTTAACTTGATGACTTGACTTTTCCTTGATGTCCAAACACGTGATTGGACTCGAGTACCATTCATTCGGTAACGTGGTGTTAAATTCCCCAATGAGTGTTGTCGTCATTGTCCCTTAGGTTTTAAATCCAGGAGTGCGTCTTGTAACCGTTTGCCTCGTAAAGACGGTGCTGCAAATGAGGAAGGCAAAAAGCTGCAGGCGGGGCCGACAGGTGCATAGACGCCGTGCCGTGCAACACTACATTTCTCGACTTATCACTGTTCCATGCAAGTTCCCTTGTCACTGGGATTTGATCAATTTCAGACGAATTAAATCCATTGGATTTTTTTTCCCTCAAGCAGGACATAAACCCCCCCATTTTTTTCTGACAAGCGTTAAGTCATGTAACATAAAAAAAAATGGATTTGCAAAATTATGGTAATTACAGAAGAGTAATTTTTTTTTCAGTTCAGCTTTGAAAGGCTAAGAAACACTCCCCAGTGTCTAAGGTCCAAGAGGCGCTTACAATGGCGCCTATGTGTGCCTCCGCTCACGTCTCATTTTTGATGATCACCAGTTCGACATCAGCTGCCATGATGCTTGCTGACTCATACGCAGTCCAAAACTGCACATGACCCGTTGGAAACACTCTTTGCGGGGCTGTTCTTTTTGACTCTCTCCCTGTGTCTCGTTGGCCGTGACCCTGCTCTCATGGCCGTAGGTGCTTCCATGAAGAAGAGGAGCTCGTCCCTCACACGAGTAAGTGTGGGCAGAGCACAGACCCCTGCCAAGGCTGCTAAGGGGACAGCAGAAAATCAAGGTGGCTAGCATGGAGCAATCAGTCGATCACTTTTTTCATGCTTCCATCTGGCTATTTTCATTTATTTATTTATTTTTTATAAATTCCAGGCATGATGCTCTGATGTTAACAGCTTGCTGTTTCTGAATCTAAAAGAGATTTTGTGGGGATATCTCTTCATTTATCTCAGTTAAGGAAAAGTAAATTATCTGGTGGTTTAAACGGGCTTACATTATATTTGGCTTGATGGAATCTCATTCCCCTCCCCCAAAACTCACACACAATGCTGGATAACATTTTTTGGCCAACTGCTCATGTTTTCGACACGCTCCTGTCTGATTTGCATTTAACATGACATGCTTGCACTTTTAACCAGATCCTTTTCTGCTGCACACACTGGCAACTAACTGTCACGTCTCCTCGTCGTTTTTACAATCGTCGACTCCAGCAATGGTCTTGTTGTATGTTCTCACTAACACCATGTATTGTTTTTGTTTGGTCACAAAGTGTAGATTGTGTTCTTCCCCCCTACAGATGACGTCTTCCTAGCTGGAATTAAGATGCTTTGCTTGTACATCAGTGCCATCCCATCGTAGCACCCACAAACGCACCCAAATCCCTTGAAGAGTGCCAGTGTGCAGTCTGTGTATTAATCAGCAAAGCTTTTCTTTGTCCTTCCATCTCTGCAGCTCCCATTGAGGGGTCCCGTTGTGCTCTCCATGATAAATCTCTCTCCATCTATTTATTTCTTGGCAGGATTGTTCAATATATGATTTGGATTAGGGAATGGGCTTTATATCAATAACTAGGTGGATGGTGTTGGGCATGT
Source organism: Hippocampus comes (assembly GCF_001891065.2). Taxonomy (NCBI): domain Eukaryota; kingdom Metazoa; phylum Chordata; class Actinopteri; order Syngnathiformes; family Syngnathidae; genus Hippocampus; species Hippocampus comes. Next base: position 672,733 of record NW_017805016.1, read on the forward strand.
GTAATTGTGTACGTTAATCCAGGTACACACAGGATGTACAATTTGGTGCTTGATCTAAAATAGCATTGCTCGACCTTGGCGCTGATCTGTGCTCTAATGAGTGCTACTCCAGTCCCCGTCACTGTTCTTTTAGCCTCTTAACACCTTGATGCGTAGTAGCAACTTGCTAGCACTTAAAATGTAAATTGCATCTGACAGTAGCAGATGTCAGTTTAGTAAGAAATTTCACCGAGCAGGGGCGGGGCGGCCATCGGGAATTTCGGGAAAATAAACATTTTCCCGAATGTCCGGTATGTTTCTGGGCTGGTCCTGGGCATCGCGGCCACACCTCCCAACCGCCCCCCCATGTCGACAATTATTGGTGACAGATACTAATTGACATGAAAAGTCGAGACACACCGCCAATCTTTATTTTTACTCGAGAGCGGTGCTGACTTCAAATCCGAAGCGATAGAACACTACAATTTACAGGGATCTAATAGTGATTGTGACAAATTTAAATTACACAGGCTGGCCAGGGGAGACCTTCTTGCACGCCTACCTGTTGAAAAACGTGCTCAACGAATAAATACGTCACTGGCAGCAACAAATGGATTCAATTGATCAAATTTCAATGTCTACCGCAGTTAATTAGTTAACTTGATGGGCACCCTACAACCGTTTTCACAGTAGCCTGCAGTGTGATACACTCCCCGTCTTTCTTGCCCGAATAATATTTGTTTGCAGGTGACTAATGATCCACTGTTTTTCTCTTCCCCATCAGCACACACCCCACTGCCTTAAGGAACCATTGATTTGACCACATTGTCGACTGATCCAACTTAGATAATCAATGGTCGGTCTCAGTACTCTTACATGGCATCACTGCCTTGTTATTCTCATGAAATGATTTCATTGACGACCAGAAGTGAAACACCCTGTGAGACTATTGAGACAACCTTTTGCTGCATGTTGTTGATTCTCTCCTGATGGTTAAATCACATGGTGACTTATCTAACTGACACTTCCCCACCCCCACTTTACCCTTTCTTTTTTGTCATTCTCTGCTGCTCTTCTTGAACCCCCACCCCCTTCCTGTCCTTTTTTTTGTTCTCTTCTTTTTTTTGGCGGGGGTTTCATTGTTTTTGGTGGGCTCGCCACGTAGCCCGCAAGCAACCAACTTGCACTGTGGACGGCGGGGTCATTAGTCGCCTGCTCACTCCCACCCAGGCCTCACTTGCTCGGAGCAAGAGTGCTGCCGCCCTTTCCCCTGAAGGAACAGAGGCTCCAGGTAACCCCCCTCTTTTCACATAGCCGAGCTAAAAGAGGAAGGTTTCTTGCCCCTCTCCCTCGTGCCCCCCTTCCACGGTTCGGTACAATGCCTATGGCGACCCTGACTTTCCAAGGGCCTTCAGGAGCACCCAAAGTTTGTACACCCGTCGTAACGCAATGTATTCAATCTTAAGCCCCTGCTAACTCATTTGGAAGTTCATAATTACAGCAACATTTATATGAAAAACATGTCTAGTATTTATATAAAATATTACATGGAAAAAAAAGGTAAGTACGGTTGTGAAAAAGCGCACCTTGTGCTTCTTGTACCACGTAACTTTGTAAGTGCTGTAAATAGTAAACCAACGACCCTCTGGCCTTGGCCCAACATGGCCCTGCTTGTGATTGATGCGTTTCCACTGGCAAAATCAGGTACTATGAGCTATAGTTTTTAGTAAAAGGGGGATCTAAATGTGCCAAGTCAATACAGAGTAGGGCTTGAACCAGGCCTGGCAGCTTACGAGCCAGTCCATTTGTCGGTGTCACCTGTGTTATAAAATCAAAGGCCACGACTGCATAGCTTGAAATAGTTGTCCCATCTTGCTGTGCCATAGCCTGAGTGTTTACTCCATGGTCTATATTTTGCTGTCCTGCTTTTGGGTGGAAACATTGTATGTCCAAATATGGTCAATACCCCCCCCCCCCCGCCCCTTTTTTTATTTTTTTATTTTTATACAACTCAATATCAATTGTCTCCATGTGTTCTGTTAATTTTAAGCGCCTAACTGATTTAATGTGTTGACAATAGCTTAAGAACGAAACTGTTAACTCTTGAATGCGCAATTGAGAGGCTTTGCGAAACTTGCCTCACTCTGCGGGAGCTGTGCGGCATTATGTTGCCACAACATTGAAAATCAGAAATTTTGAAAATCTGGATGTTTTTTTTTTTTTTTCAGCCTTTCAGAGACAGCGGTTACTACAGTGGACATCTTATCATATTATCAGCTTACAGGATTTATATATGGAGCCACATTGCAATAAGACCCATTTTGATGCCGCGACAGTCAAGTTTTCACGTACAGTATTTGCCTAAATAAAGTCACCGCTCAGCTGAGCCATATATATTGGCAGCAAAGCGGACTCATGTGATAGAACATAGCTCCATGTAAATATGGACCATCACGCGTCCAGCTCACATGCGCTGCCGAAGTGATACAATCGGCCACAGTTGCAGTGTGCCTTGGCTTGAGCCGATCAGGCCTCACTCGACCAGTCGCATTTCTCGGCATCTGAGGAGCTTCTGGGTCCATGCTGGGAGATTTTCTTTTAAGCCGCTTACTTGTTCTCGTTGTGTCAGAATGAAACCGTTGTGCTGCTGCTAGTGTTCTGGCACCAAGATCAGAGACCTGCCGGCGCCAGGTGCCGTTTTGACTGTTGTAGTAAATGGTACTCACGCCATTCAAATCGCAAGATATACGCTTCTCTGTGGTCATGTAAATACAGCTTGTCACGTCATTAATACCGGAAAGTAATTCACTCTTTGTGTATAATGCACAGGTAGATGTGCATCATAATAGTGGTTTGTTCTGGAAAGCTACTGGAATCTCTGCAACAAATTCAAGCTGTGTCGGTTTTGGGTGTGGCGTTTATTGACCAGCCATTAGACACCCATTAGCGGTTATGGATCGTGTGCTAAGTATGGCTCCAGTGAAAACATGACCCATCTGCAGCAGCAGCACAGTGCACATGCATTGCATGCTCATCATACTTTGTAGATGCAGAATCACAGAAGACACTTGCGACTGATCTTTTGCAACGAGAGCCCTCAAGGTCGCCGGATTATCATGACTAATCCCTGACACAGCAAGTCGATAGCTGACAACAAGATGTCCCCTTTTGCGGAAACGAACACTTTTCAAGTCGGATTGTTGTCCTGCGCAGCATCGACATCAAAGATTAATAGAGCTTGCTCTTTCTCGCCCTTTCTTGTGAGGTATTTGAAGTACGGTGCTGTGTCGTTTCGACTTGGTCAAATGGTCACCAGTGGGACTAACGCAGGTGTTAGCAATGACATTAGTCTTGTTTCCTTCCACTTAGGTTTAATAGAAGCAGATTAGTGCTATAGCAGTGCGAGACGTCACACTAAGTACTCTGTCTAATTAAATATTCATTGTGATTCTCACAATAGCTCTCCTAAAACAATAGATATAATGGTGGTCTTCAAATTTTTAAATGTAGCAAATACAGCGGTGCCTCAAAATATGGGTGACCCCATTTGAGTTTTTAAAGCCATTGTGGCTGTTTTCGTTTTGACCTGCAAGCAAGAATTTGAGATAAATGTGTTTAGTGGCAGTGAGCTCAACTAACCCTCAAAAACGTAATATGCATTGTTTATTTAAAACGACCATATAACTTTGCCTGATACAAAAAAAAACCCACTCTTAATGCCAAGAAATACTGCTAACAAATAATATTGGTGTCTTTGTTATAACCTTTTTTTAAGCATTGGCCATTCAAACACAAACAGTGCATCAAAACATGCTGCAAGACAGCGTAATTTGGCATTTATTGATGACATTTTCCAAAATGTGACTTATTTCAGCTTACTAAGTCACTTCCAGTATTTGTAAAGGTCTTCTCTGTCCCTCCGACTGAATTGTACAACCCACAGTGACCAAGTTGCACACACCAGAAGCAACGACAATGAATTATTCATAATCCACAAATTGTTTTTCTCGACATTCTGTTTCATGATATCAGAGTTTTGTGTTTTGAGTTACGCACAGTCATTGAATGAATGTACCGTACGTAACCTTTTTCCTGAAGGTACCACTATCACAGTACAGGACATGTTGTAGTTTAACACATATTAACTGTTTGCGACCCTCACAAACTGCTTTCTTGTTTATTTATTACACGCCAATATACTAATATTAGAAATGTGATGTGTTGGTTAGGGTGGTCCATTTTGGAAAAGTTTGTCGGATTCGTCGGGCCGGGTCGGAAATCTTGTCGATACTATGACACAAGGATGTGTGCAAAATTTTATTCCGATCGGATAATTTTATCCCGTCCCGCAGAGCGACCAAAGTTTCCCCTATGGAAAGAATGTTACGGGGCTGAATGGTAGTACGGTTTCTCCCGTACAGTAAGGATTTTGTTTTGCTCAGTTCGCACTTGCAATAATTCAAAGACGGAAGACAGGAACGCATGTATTGCAAAAAAGGCAACCGTGGTTATCCTTCAACACTGGTGAGATTGTTGGTCCATGTTAACTGGTCCATCTGTCTATCTGTCCATCTGTCTATAATGTCCATCAACACTAGTGACACTGTTAGACCGCAAAAAAAACGAAATCCGCCGTGCGTGCCATCCCATGCCTACTTCGCGCACGGGTGCAACGCCCGGTGTCGCTCCACGACCTGCAGAAGGTGCTGTCGCTGTTCATCGTCGCGCGTAATGGCGCCGTAGAACGCGCTGATGAGGGCGACGCCCCTCTCCGCAAAGTCGTTCACCACCCGTAGGTGACGAGCGCGCCGACGAGCCGTGGTGATGTTCGATGTCGAAAAGCGTCCTCAGCTCAGCGTCCAGTAAGAATTCCGGCGATTCTCGACTTCAATTGAAAGATATTAGCTCGCCAGTAGGTGACCGTTGTGTGTTAGGCGTGCGTTTGAGTTTGTCTCCGGCTGCTGAGAGCAGCGATGGAAGGTTTAGTTAGTCAGGAGGTGATCGTTCGGGCAACATTCAGCCCAGCCAGTGTCACGCATGGCAAAATACACATGTTCACCCTATTGAGACCAGTTGTTATGGTGGAAACTTTGGCCGCTTTGCGGGACGGGAAAATATCATCAGATCGGAATGAAATTTTGCACAGAACCTTGTACCATAGTATCGACAAGAATTCCGACCCGGCCCGACGAATCCGACAAACTTTTTTTTTTGCCATGAAAATGTGGACCACCCTAGTGTTGGTGTTTGTTTTCTGTTCTAGTTGTTATTCTTGAACTCACACCTAGATTTTGAGTTTGCTTGGTTTTTGAGGTCCTCGTGACCACAGATCGAAACTGTTGCCTGCTTCAGTGCCACGCCTAACAAACTCGATTTATTTTCACCCCCTTAAAAAATAATTTTCCTGCGTTTCAATCACCTGTCACCCTTTCCTCCTTGTCACTTATTACTCCTTGTATCTAATTTATCTTGTACCCCTTTTTTTCCCCCCCTTTTACACTTTTTGGTACTTTGCTGCTTCGCTGCCCAACCCGGCCTGCTTGTCACCCCTCCCCGCTGCCGATGACTGTGTCCTTTACCAGAGTGTCACCTGTGTCCTCGCTCAGCCTCCGCCACCCCGCTCCACCCGCCTCGCGGGCCGTTGCGCAGTCGCAGCATCGACCGGCAGAAGAACGGCATGACCACCTCCGTGTCGGCAGACGGAGCCCTCGACCCCTCGCTGGTGAGAGTCTCTCTTTTTTTAAAAGCCAAACAAAAGCTCATTCACTTGACAATCAATAATTGGTTAATTGTATCCAAAAGGATGTAGGTATAACGTTTGCCAGTCAAAGTCATTCAGCTGGATGCAAATGACAAGGAAGTTGAATTTCCACCAGTGCCCTCCTCGGCACAAAGTTATCTATTGCGACGCCTGTCATTGTTGTCACTCGCTGTTGCTCGCTCTCCGACACAGCCTTTCAGTCGACACTCTGTTCGGCTGTGAAAGGATTCGTTGACATGGCATGAGACAAACTTGTGGCCTGATTATGGACAGATCGGGTCATGCAAAGCAGGCAGCGCCCTGAGCCTGGGGCCGCTGGACTTTCCATCTCTTTGTGTCTGTGCTTCCCTGCACTGATTGGTAACCTTGTGGTTAGCACTGTGCAAAGCTCCTTGAATGATACCTTTGTGTATTATTTTCAAGCTTCTTTGTGTCAGCCTATGTCGTAAGGGAAGGTTTTTACAAGGTTTGCAGGTCGTCATTGTGTTTTGAGTGGCTTCTTTTTACACTCAGAAACTAATACTTGTCCCTGTTTTCAACCTATCCAAAGCTTGTAAACTTGTTTTATGATGAGAACAGTCTAGTCATCAACCCCTATTGTGACAAATGTAATTCACCTTTCTGAATGGCATCAAATGACACCATTCTTGAGTTAGAGTATGTATGTGGCTATGTGGAAAATGTGAGCTGATGTAATTCTGGTTGCCATGAATTAATTTTCCATTTCTGGGCTGTTGGGGGGAAACAAAACAGAACAAGCAGGAAAAAACGTTGACCTTGTCTGGGCGGCAACGTCCGCCTTCTCCATCCATCCCCATGGTACGCAACCGTTCGCCATCCCCCGCCCCAAAACCATCTCCAAAGAGGACTCCATCCCCAGCAGCGTCAAAGTAAGAAGTCAAGCAAATGTTGTGTTTCACCTCACCTTATCAGAGAAAGTAAACGCAGCTTTTTATTATTAAAGACCCTGGGACATTAAATATTTCTATCCGAATACATTCACCATGAATGGGAAGTATAACTGGTCAAAATATGCAAAACTGAGAATGATGTTGTACTTAATTGTGTAGAACAACTTGTTTTTTTCACCATTTCAGTTTTCCTGACATGGTGTCTGAAAAGACCCTTGTTAGACAAGAGTACATAGGCGTGAACATCACGCAGACAAGCAAGGATAGCGATGGGGGAGTCTGACTTGACAGCCATAGTGTGAACCTCCTCACAGGGTCTTTTTAGAGTGCCTCGTTGTTGACCTTGAGTGTGTGGTAAGAAGGCAAAAAAGCGACAGGGCAAAAAAAAAAAAAAATCTGACATACAGTCAGTTTGACAGTCAGTTTGTGGTAGGGATTTTGCACTGGTGTGGCTGGTTTATTAGAGTGCCTCATTGTTGCAGTGTGGAAAAGCCCCACGACGACTCAGTGGGATGTCATCGAGCCATTAGAGGTGTTAAGTGTTTATATATTATTAAGGCTCAAACATATAGTTATGCGTAGGCCTAAGAAAGATGCTTAGACAAAGAAGCTTTCAACTTTCAGGTCACAGGATTCGATTGACAGTTGAGCGTGTTATGGCTTCAGTGTTCAGGGAACACCCCACAGCATTTGAGAGTGGAAAGAAGAACTTCACTGTTGATGCATTTGAAGCCTCGTTTTGTGTACTTGGCAATTGCTTTTTTTTTTTTTTTAATCATTTCAATTTTGGCAGTGTTCTTAAAAATTTAATACATTTCTCTTCACCTAACATGGAGTTTAATGAACATGTTTTGTTCTGACAGGCAAAATTCAAAGGGACGCCCACCCTCACCTGCAATGAAACATCCCCCATCGCCTCAGCCGACGTCAGCCAAACCCCCTCCGATCCAAAAACCGGCTCTCACCCCGCCAGGTCCCCCTACCCTGCGCAAGAGGGACTCCCGCTCCAAGGACATGCTGTTACCCATGCAGGCTGGCTTGCCACACTCGTCCGACTCTAGCAAATCCAAAGAGAAAGACGGTGAGCATCTCGGCGTGGCGCTCACAGTTAATGCCATTACGTGTGGTTTTATTTCAGTTGACTCAACAATGTTTTATAATTCTGGACTGGATAGGTAGAAGCTTCTTTCAAAGACTTCTTAAATTGTGATGCCACACAAACAGAAACATCAAACCATGTCAGCATTTTTCTTTGTATTCAACACACCACTAGCTTTGTCGCTGATTGCTGGCCTGAGATATACACAGTATATATATTTCTCCCCCTCTCCTTGGCCTGTTTTCCCTCTGGTTTATACTTTTGTTTGTGTCTGGTGTACAGTGATGTGGCAGTAAATCTCAATGGAGCAGCTCTTGCAAATCCCAACTGTTGTCACTTCCTGAGCTTCATTCGAGTTGTTGATGCTCCCATCTACTGGACAGAGTTGTGCTCTACAATATACACGGTCACCATATGTAATATCTCGATATCTAAGTCCCTACATGTTCTTGACTAACTCAATTAAATTGGCCACATGCCGAAAAATGAGAGCTTTATTTCTCAAAATTTGCTCGCTCATTTGATAGGTTTCATGAAGCTTCACATGCTCAATATTCGCATCGGCTGTGACTCAACACATTTTCCTTTTTTCCTTCCTCTTTCAAATTTTATGCCCTGTCCAAATCTGTTTTCCAGTTAGAATGTTATGGAATTAGTCACGTCCAATTTATTTATGCAGCCCTTAATCACAACACAATCTCAAAGGGTTTCCCAAGACCACATCTGACAAATATTAATGACATCCTCTGATCTTAACCCCATGAGCATGTGGAGGGAGAAAAAATCATCTGAGGAGTAACAAGAAAGCTTGAATTATCTCGAGTATGCACATAGTACATGCTTGTCTGTGTTCAAGCATATTTTATAACACATAATGCCTTTTTTATCGCAAAGTAAAAAGTTGAAATGTTAAAGTAACTGAAAATGTATCATTTAACATGATTAGTTTTTATAAGTCTTGTTAAAATTTGAGATAATTTGTGCGAGCACTTGTTTTCAACCATTTTTAAACATTCCAGCGGACAACTTGTTGCTCATTGTCTGATGCTGCAAACCTGAGCCAATTTTAAATGACTGACAAAACAGTGCACGTTATCAGTGCCAACAATGGGTGTTCGAAGACTACGGAAGCCACTAATCGAGCAAAAAAAGAGATTTATTGACTAAATCGATACATCATCCAGCCCTAGTATTCATGAGCAACCATCTTGTGTGCGTTGTGAAATAATCCAATTTCACTTCATTGTTCCAACAATTATTTACTACAAATAATCTATCTTTGCTCATTTTCGTATGCCAGTGGGGAATAGTGACAGGCAGAACAATTAAACCCTCTTACACGAGATGGAGTTAACCAGAGTATCCACTTGTTGTGAAATTTGGGCAACACTGTACTATAACCATCACGTTAACGCAGCAATCATATAACTTGTATTTGTCTTTCCTTCCTGTCAGATGCTAAGACGGGAACCAATTCTGCTGCTGAGGCAGCCAAGCTCTTGGCAGAGCACCGCAGACAGATGCGTGAGCAGAAGGAGAAAGATGAGCAACTCAGGATACAGCGTGAGGAAGAGGAGAAGTGAGCATCTTTAATTTTCTCTCACGAGGGGCATCATCAACGAAGATGTTGTCTTCCTCCATCTCAAGTACGACGATGAGAGTGAAGGTTAAAGCCCTTTCGTTTGGTCTTTCAGGGTCAGGAAAGAGGAGGAGCAGCGTCTGGCGCAGGAGGCTCTGCTGAAGCGCCAAGAGGAGGAAAAGAAGCTGGCAGAGGAGAGAAAAGTGAAGGAAGCGGAGGAGGCCCAAAGAGCGGAGGAAGAGCGGGAGAGACTGGAGGCTGAGGAGGCTCTCAAGCAGGCGGAGCTGCAGAAGGAGCGGGAGGAGGCCGAGGCCAAGGCCCTGGAGGAGGCCGAGAGGGTCCGCCAGGAGCGCGACCGCATCATGCAGCAGAACCAACAAGAGCGTATGGAAAGGAAGAAGGTAATTATTGCACACTATCAACAGTATGGCAGGAAATCAAAGATATACGAAAAACTATCTGTGGTTTCAGAGAATTGAAGAAATAATGAAGAGAACTAGGAAAGGAGATGGAAATGACTTTAAGGTGAGAAATTGATATTTCTATCAGCGATGTTCACAAAATAGTGTGATTTACAAGTGTTGCCACTCCTATGCAGAGAGATGAAGACAAGGACCAGGAAGACAATGAAGATGGAATGGACACGTTGAGCTTTGATGCAAGGAGTATGTTCTCGTTACTACCACTTATCAGACAGGGCTACTATTTCAAGGCCTAAAACAACAAGCTGATGCACATCAATTCACTTGGCAGGCAGACGCTCTGAAGCTCTTTTGTGAAATGTGTCCAGGCCCAGAATTAGTAAAGCACTCCAAACTATGATGCCCCTCCACCATTGATTAATTTGTTGGGATGATGTTTTGATGGTGGTGTTGTTGTGTGTTCAACATAACAGACAACAATCAAAAATCTGTGTCAGGAAAGGGAAATATTTTTTGTACCGGATGTTCAATATAAATGTTCAATCAATTAAATAAAATGGGTCAACATCTGTTTTGACTATATAACTGATCTCCTTCAAAGATGAAAGTCAGATGGGGGATGTTGCCATGGAGATGCACAACTGTGGCGATGGAGTCCCACAAAGAGAAGAACCCCTGGGCTGCCTGAATAGGAGAGAGGAAACGGACGACAAGGAGAACAACAACGCCCCGGACGAGACTCAAGCACTCAGGTAAAGACGGCCTCGAAACATTCACCCATACACGCTTCATTTGAACAGAAAAGAAAAGTATTTATGACGTTTGCTGTCGACTGAATCACATTAGTGTTGATATTTGACACATCCCATCGTGGCCAGAACTAGCAGTTAGATTCGTTCTATTTCCCTACAAAGCCTTTTTAAGTCTCTTAACTATTAAATATACGATGATTAGAGTATTCGTGTTCACATAAGCTATACAGCAGGGGTCCCCAACCTTTTTTGCACCACGGACCGGTTTATGTCAGACAATATTTTCAGGGACCGGCATTTAAGGTGTGGCGGAAATAATACAACAAAATTATATGGTATGAGCTGCATGAAAACTGTGGTGTTTTCGAAATATAATAATAAACACAAGGAGCGTCTAATCTGGCCGCAACACTCTGATCGCTATGGTAATGTTTAATGCCTTCAAAATACGATACAATGCAAATTCAAAGTGCATGAAAATGACCACTCACCACAGCCCCGAGCTTGATTTTCTGCAACCAGACGGTCCCATCTCGGGGTAATAGGAGACAATGACACCTCAAGTGTGTGTTTTGCGTCAAGTCTACTTCGTAATTTTGTTTTAGTCGCCGTTGCTGCAGAAAAGCCCCGCCTCACACAGGTAGCATGTCGGAAATAGCAACAGTGCTACTGTGGCGATCTCAGAATATTCAGCCATAACTTTAATCCATTTGTATCGAACGTACTTTGAAGGCCGCTGTCATTTGATCTCCAGCAGTTTTTTACTCATTTTGCGAGCTCTGGTGTGTTTGTTTTTAAGCGGAAATCGGTCACGTGACGGGGGAAAGCGTGGCTTGACGTGTGTCAAGCGTGACACAGACGGATGTAACGGAGAATCCGGTAATTTTTCAAAATAAAACTTCTTTCGTATTCCGAAATAAAACGGAATTAAGGCAAGTTCTTTCTGTGCGGCCCGGTACCAAATGCCCTGCGGACCGGTACCGGTCCGCGGACCGGCGGTTGGGGACCCCTGCTATACAGGCAGTGGATTTATCTAATGGAATAAAAGTACCCTTTATGAGCTCCCGTAACCCATGATTATCTCACATAAGATGACATTGTTAGTTGTCTATGTGCTGGATTTGTCTAGCTATTTTTTTAATCAATTTAAACCACGAGCGCAGCATCAGAAAGCCTTGATCAATTTACTCACAACCTACTCAGTGTGAAATATGGTTGGGAGTCACTTATTGGCAGATAATCAAACTGGCCTTCCTCTCTCCAGTCCAGTTCAAAAGAGCCGTCTGGTGGAGGGCTCGGAGTTCCTGAATGAGCAGGACCCGGCCAAGGTGGAGCTGGTGTCGAGCCTGGGCAACAAGTCCAACCAGTGGAGCTTCGAGGAGCTCATGGACCGCAATGTCCACTCCAAGACTCACGGCCTCATCGAGGCCGAGGACTGTAACCCGGTGCTGATTAACTGCGACGGGCCGGATGGCACCAAAGGAAGCCCAGTCAACTCCCTGCATTCCTCCAGTCAAGCCATCGAGACCCTTTCGGGTGAGTAGAGTATTCCTGTTGAGGTTTAAAGTGCCTTACTCAGATGAGTAACGCATTTTCCAATTCAGCATCTAAAGAGCACAACGTGTCAGTAATCTGAGCAAGCAGAAAATTCAGGATGAAGCCATCATAGTTTTCTTTGACCTTTCTTCGCCAAACAGATACTGAAGTCAAACATCAGTCAGCAAAAGAACCACTCAGTGTGAGGCTAGGCTCATTTTCACATGATACTTGTTTTTTTTTTAAGCTAAATTAACTAGGTGAAGGTATTTCACTGACGGTGGAACCTCGTTTTTTTTTGTATGCTAAAGTTCTAAGTCGATTTTTGAGCAGCTAAAAATGGCTCATACCGAAACCAGCGGTCTGCCCGTGTGACTCCACCACTCTAGAATCGAGGGCCCACACAAAGCAGCCTAAGTGCATTTTCAACATATTTTGTTCTTGTCGTACCTGGGAACGTGTTGTCATGTGTTGCATCATGGTGGTATCAGACATTTTTTATGCTTCTGATCTTTTGTTTACTATTCGGACATGCTCTCTCTTTTTTGATTTTTTTTTTCCCCCCCAAGTCCGTATTTTGTCTGCTGAATTTAAGCTTTGTGAAATGTTGCTGTGGGGTATGGCTCCTCCACACGCACGAGTCGGCGCCACACTGTGCATTTCTCAGAAAGCGTTAAAAAAAAAAATCATACTTATACTATGTAATGAGTGTGACTGTTCAAAAGCGAACAAAGGGTCAAAAAACAGGTCCAAGTGCTTTTCATAAAGAAGACGAGAAACAACATGGAATTCAAGAAAGAACTTGTAGCTTAGCATAAAAATGGCGGGTTTTCCCTCCAAGTAATAACCTCTCCCCGCTTTCTCCATCTTCAATAAAGGTAAAAGTGATGTTTCATCTTCATTTAGGTCTTTTCATCAGTCACTTTTTCTGCGTGTAAGTGTAGTCATTCTATTTTTGGGGGCGTTTGGAAACTGAATTGAATTAACATCATGTTCTGTGGGAAACGTGTTAGTCTTAATACTTTTTTATTTTAGGGTTAGGGTTAGACTTTTTGGAATAGGTTCTACTATATTTCTATTTCCTGAATTGGTTAGGCAATCCCTCAATGTGTGAATTTCCACCACATCTACTCTATTTTTCACTCCATTTAACTTTTGCAATATAAATTAGGGTCGCGAGTGGGTCTCCCTTCCAAACTGTGTAGAAGGCAAAAGTCATCGTTCGGTCTCTTTTCTCAATTTCTCCGCCTTGGTCAAATGACACCTAAGGGATTTGTTTATGAGTTTTGTCATTGGGCATCTTTTCGGCTGCGGAACTTGACGTGACGTGATGATGAATTGTCCACTCAACAAGCTTTTCAACAGTCTTCTCGTCTATTTGCAGAGATATGATGTTGCACACACCCAGCCGGCACCGGAAAGCCTCTCCACTGTTGCACTCCTCAACCTCCTGAGCTCAGTTGAAAAGTTTCCAAACCGCTTCTTCCCATTAATTCCAGAGGGAAGAGGCCAAGGTGAAATGTAAAGACCTCGCCCCAAGTGCTTATGTGTCTCATCTACAAGATGAATGAAAGCTTCAGGGAAATTTCACGTTCCTTCTTCTCGCGTCAGGTCTTCTTCCTTTTGTTTTATATGTTGTGTCTCAGATGTTTTTAAAGTGTTTTTTTTTTTTTTTTGTCTTTGCTAGAGGTCCACTATTGTAATTTATTCATTCATTTTGGCTTATTTGTCATTGGTTGTTTCGATGTATTCCTCTTGTATGAGAGCGTTTTCGTTGTGCACCAACGTTAAAGGCGTGCTTGTTTTCGTATCTCTCTGGGAAGTTGGCAGGTGGCTCTTCTAAATTTACTTGACTGACTGTCATTTTGGCAGCATCTGACAATTATGGCCTTACCCATTTTTTTCCCCCCTCCCCAAAAAAAACTAGTTTGGGTGTGGGGGTGAGGGGATGACATCGCCATGTGTGAAGCATGGAAAGCGGTTTGCCATTTATTCAATCCCCTTATTATCCAACTGAAGGTTCATTTGCCCTAGTAGCCTCTTTATCAAATATGTTAAGATTTATGTACTAGTATGTACATTGTCCTGAATACTAAAGACAATTCAACGTACTAGTAGAAAGAGTAGTGCTCGCTCGTCCGCATTATCTGATAGCCTTGATATCTGTACTGGTAGTGTGTTCTTTGTCCTCACTTGTAGGACAACTTTGGCATACTATTGGGACAACTTTGTTACTAGTGAAGCCATACTGAACTTTGTAACACTTGCACGCTATTGGCACATGTATTTGATTTCCTTGGTAAGACAGCGACTAGCATGAGATATATGCCTACCAGTTGGCTGTGGCAAAGTCATTTACGAGTAAATTTTAATTGCAAAGTAGCAGGCAAGAAGTGTCAGGGGTAGTGGGGGGGAAAAAAAAAACGTTACTAGTCAGACAGTCATTTTTACTAGTGTGCTGATTGTCTCACTAGTGAGGACAAACAATGTACTCGTACATGATTCTTAAGATGACTGTCAAGAATATAAAATAATGCTCAAACGGCTTTCGACATGTTATGTTGTCGTGGCTTGAGACACCCTGCGTTGCAGTCTGTTTTTGGCCACCAGACGGCATAGAAAGAATGTGTACATTTCTATCACAACTTAGAACTGTTTATTGCTATTCAGGGCTCAGTTGGCTTTGTTGAATTTTTGTACATTTGTATATGGAGCTTCTGTTTACTAACAAGATGGTTTTAGTTTACGGAAGTCTGTTCCCTTTAGGAAAAAAAATTAAAATATGCAGGAGAATCCCTATATTTTAATTAAGTCACATCACCAACCCGTTCCATCGTCTTGTACTCTGCACATGCTAGCTGCTACATTTGTAAGTTGGAAAAAAAAAGCATTTCAGCTGTTTCTTTTATTTAATGTGACGTGTGGCTGTTTATATATGAAAATACAGTTCAGCATATATTTATGTGTTTGTATATGAAATCAGTGTTAGGCCAATGAAGCCCTGGTGAGGCCCGAGTAACGACTCTGAAAGTGGATGACAATTTTGAGCCTTTGGCCGTCGTTTTGTTTCCGCAGTTAAAATCGTAAATTTGTCGAATGCGGAGGGCGGGGGGGCCTCCATTTTATGCCTTGTCTGTCGGCGCTCACACCCTCTCGCTAAACCAACGTAAGGACCTGAGACTGCTTTAAGAAGAGCCTTTGTACATCGCAGCGTTCTCCACCCGTTCTGCAGTCTCACATTGAACGTGGTGACATTTTCAGGACAGTCGCTCTGCTCGAGCCACGGCTATTTAGTGCCGCCTGCTGGAGGGAGGCTGCTACCACTTTCCGCTTGATCAGAAGCCGTTTAACCATTTTCGTATCCTTGACCATCTCCCTTCAAGCACTAGTACTGTCTTTGTCCTCACTCGTCAGACAATGCTGCATATTAGCAGAATGAACATCTTAAAGGTTGTTTTTCCTCCACTACTAGTGCCACTTTTGCCCTACTAGTACTGTATACAATTATACCTTGCTACTGTGGGGGGGGGGGGCTCGTACCGCTACTCAGCCCAACTAGTTCCTAATGAAGGGCTCACACTCTTTATCCTCACTCATTGGGACATTGGCATATTATTAGGACAAAGTATGTTACTCGTGAGGGAAAATTTGTTGACAACTGTGCGCTACTACCACATTTATTCCATATGCTGGATAAGGAGGCTCCTCGTGTTTGACACATGCCTAGTTGTGGTACTCATGCAGCACAATAGTTTACTAATAAGGTTGAATTGTCTCACTAATTGTCTCACAACTGGAGTAATGACAAAGGGTTTACTAGCTTCGTATATGGACCTATCTTACTAAGGGTTTTTTTTTTCTTCCACTGTTGTGAAGAACATCCTGCAGACGAGTGGGACAACTTTGGAATAGTCGTACTACTAGCGAGTCACCAGATGTTAACTAGACGTTGATGAGTAGCACGGTTTTGCCTCACTTGGAACTTGTAGTTGACCAGCTAGTATGCCAAAGTTGTCCCACTAGTGGGGACAAAGACTGTACTAGTATATCGATCAAGAACATGGCTGTCCAAACATACCGTTTAGTTACAAGATAGCACTGTGCCTTAGATGGAGGTTTAGAGTTTTTAGTGTTGCTGTTAACTCACAATTGAAAAAAAATTGTGTCCTTACCTCGGCCTCTGACAATCAAGATCTTTGTGAATGGAAAAAAAAAAACACAACTTATCAGCCTGTCCCCAAGTAACATTTGTACTGTAAATATATTCGTGTTCTGAGATGATATAAACTGTTAATAAAGTCTCTCAAAGCTAGACTTGAGATTGCAACCGTCTTTATTCATTCTTATCCATTTTATTTTCCAACTTCACTGCAAAAGTCTTGAATACATGCCCTGCTTATATTTCAGCTTTAAGCGCAAAAAAAGAGAAAAAAAACACCCAAGAAGAACCACATTCCAAAAAAGTGCCGATTCATCAAAACTGGTATGCATGTTAAGCAGGGATGGATAACAGTGAACTGTATTCCCCCCTATTGAAAGCAGCATGTATCCTCAAATGAAATGCTGTTTGCATGTTACTATGTAGATAGAAGATATACACACACAAAACCTTTTTCAACCAAATTATGTTTTTTTTTGTTTTGTTTTATGCTGACTGTAGCCACCGAATATTTTCAGTATCATTCCATCATTGAATTGACTAAAAATAATTTTGCATTCTTCTAACGTCAAACAAACTGAAATTACATCTGGCATTTTGTACTCTCTAATTGCACTTATTTTTTTTGTTTTTCCCCTAATGATGTTAATCTATTGCAGAGGGAGTCAGATGCCATTTCTTTCAGGGCGTGACCACTTTGAAAGCCGTCTCACATCGCACATCTGACGCAGTACATGTTGTCCCCGGTGCGGACGAAGCGCTTGTTGGCCAAGGACAGGCTGCACTTCTTGCAGGTGAAGCAATTCTCGTGCCAGGAGAACTCCTCGTAGTTCAGCACTTTGGTGCCACGGGCGAACCCTGTGGACATGCGTAGACGTCAGACAATGTTGAAAAATCTTTGCAATTATTGATTTGAGTTGTGAAATCAGGGACATTCACAGTTTTTGGGGATCAATGAACATTCTGCTGTGGTCCTAACAGACAGTTGGTAGGTCGGTGCATCTGTTTCTTTTTTAGACAGGATGCAATTGTTTGCAGGAGCACACATTAAGGAAGGCCAAACATTTGTAGCCAGCTCAACGCCGGTTGTGACGACGTCACCCCCCGGACACGGACGTGGAAGCAAAGGAGATGAGGTAAAAGAGAAAACGGTGGAAGCGAATCTTCAGTCTTTGCCAGGAGCAGAACTTGCTGCTGACTCTTTGAACTTTTGCCATACCTTTGTTAATTTGTAATTAAATTGTGATCCATTCAAACCAAATGTGATTATGTCATGCAAGGGGCATAAATGTTGGAGGCAAAGGAGACAAGAATTTTAATTCAGGTCGTTTTCATTAGCTTTTATAGTGGGGCGGGGGGTGACGTTTTTTTCATTAGTTTTAGTTTTCTCATATTGAGGTGTTTGTGAGTTCAGGATAAAACAAAAAGGAACACTAATTGTGAAATAAAGTAAACAATTCTCAAAACGGCGGTTTGACCTTCCTTTGTACGAACTTAAAGCAATACCAAAATAAATGCATCTGAAATGTGAAACTCCGAAAGCTCATGTGTGATATTACAAAAACAAAGGACATTGTCATTAGAACTGTACATAAAATATAGTTTCAGTGTTCGGTTTTTTTCCCTCCCCCTGTTAATTTTCATTAGCTATAATAACCTTGGTCTTTCCCAGGAGCCTGACCTACTGCAGATTGGAACATTTGAGCTTTTGCCATACTTCATTTACATTTTTCTGGCAATTAAGTCAATAATTGATTACGATGAATCAGAAATCTGACGTTTAAGTCATTATTGGATGACGGGGACATGGGTCGGGCTTGCTGATGTAGACAAATAATCAACCCCTGTTTTACTCGTGTCAATAAAATTAAGACAAGTGTAATTCCTCCAGAATGGTGTGCATTTTTTTTTTCAAAAAACACTCAAAATTAAGGGGCAGCGGTATACATACGAGCACAGAAACAGCTTAGAGAAATAGCCTAAGGTGCTGTATCTCTCAGCTGTTGTAAAACAAAGTAGGGGAAAACAGTCATGGCAATCACCGATCATCTCTGATGTTTACAAGTGTGGCCGAGGCGAGAGCATGGTGGAACAGCGTTGCGGTGAGAAAGACTTGATTTGGAAAGTACTTCTTTCTGTCTTGGGAACCCGCTATTATCCAAAACACCACACCGGGTAAGTAAGCTATGTTTGTTTTCGTTTACGGACATTTGACTTAGTCCCCAGAATATAAACGCTTATGCGAATAGATTAAATATGACCATAATTTTCCCACCCTAATCTAGCGTCCTCATTTCATGGTCTGACCTGTGATGGGGTTCTTGCAGCCATGGCACATCTTGGCCACATCGGTGCGGTAGCAGTCCACGCAGTAGAGGGTGTTCTCGTGGTTGGTGAAGCGAGTGCCGCTCAGGGGCTTGCGGCAGGTGACGCACACGAAACACTCTTTGTGCCAGGGGTTCTCCTGGTAGGTGATCCCGCCGGAGGCAATGGGCTGAGGAGGAAGCGCGGGACGTTAGATGTACCGGTAATTATTTTAAGTCAATAAGGTATTTTAGCCTCTTGCAGACCACATAAAATGATGTGGCGGGCCATGTTTAGCCCACAGGCCTTGTTTTTGACACTGCTTTCTTCCTTAACCCCACCAGAAAATGTTGGCTGTACCTCCTTGCAATGGAAGCAGTTCTTGGCAAACTTCTTTTCATGGCAGGCGTTGCAGTAGATATTGTCGCCCTTGGCCAGGAAGCTCTGCGTGCGGATTGGCTGGTTGCACTCGAAGCAGGTGAAGCACTCCTCGTGCCAGAGCTTTTTCTTGTACTCCACGTTCTTGGCGCCTGCAACACGAGCACAATACGTTTCACTTCAAGTGTCCAAAAAACGGCCATTCCTTCAAACCGGTGACACGGGCTCCCTCTAGTGGTACAGTTGGATTTTAACTTTTCAAGTTCAGTGTGTTTGCATGAACATCAATAGTCCAAGTATCAATAGCATCTGATTACCTGGAAAAAAAGTTGAAGCTGATTAAGTATCAAAATGTTGACGCTTTGGCTTTTTGAGCTGTTCACGTAATCACTGTGACAGCATGTGCTGTAACACGTCATTGTTTATTTTGCACTTGTCTCCTGGTCTATTTTGCTATGAAAATGCCGTATGGCGTTGTCAAGTATTGTCATCATTTAGATAGCACTCCTGACCATCTCAGGTTTCATATGTGCTTTGGAGAAAGAGGAAAAAAAATCGACACGTATAGCGGCAGTAGCTGGCAAATGCAGCTAGCCTCCGAAACAGGTTTATGAAAAGCTCTCCATCCGAAAACAGCGATCAATCCCTTACCAAAATTTCTGTGCAAATGTAAATGCATACCCAAATCAGTCTTTCAAAATATTAGAACAAACGTCCATCCATCCATCCATTGTCTACCGCTTATCTAAGGTCGAGTTACACGGGCAACCGATTTAGCAGGGAAGCTCAGACTTCCCTCTCCCCTGCCACTTCTTCTAGCTCTTCCCGTGGGATCCCTAAGCGTTCCCAGGCCAGCGGGGATACATAGTCTCTCCAGCGAGTCCTGGGTCGTCCCCTACCGGTGGCACATGCCCAGAACACCTCCCCTGGTAGGCGTCCATGGGGCATCCTAATCAGATGCCCGAGCCACCTCATTTGGCTCCTCTCAACGTGGAGGAGAAGCGGCTCGACTCTGAGCCCCTCCCGGATGACCGAGCTGCTCACTTTATCTCTAAGGGAGAGCCCGGACACCCTGCAGAGGAAACTGATTTCGGCCACTTCTATCCGGGATCTCGTTCTTTCGGTCATGACCCACAGCTCGTGACAATTGGTGTAGAATAGATCGACCGGTAAATGAGAGCTTCGCCATTCGGTACAGCTCATTTTTCACCATGACAGATCGATACAAAGCCTAATTGGGGTGATCGTTTTATAATATTTTCGGAATATGAAATGGATATGCAATCAATCACATTTTTTAAAAACATGAAATGGCGTTAGTTCATTCGCTCATGACATCAATTGAGATTAAATTTGCTTAAGTTTTGCTAACGCCCCATCTCTAACTAAAAGATTTTTCATTTTCCAAATCTTCCATGTTAACTTCAGACGAGACTTGAAAGGAGTCAAATTGTA
The DNA here is from genome assembly GCF_001891065.2 of Hippocampus comes. Lineage (NCBI taxonomy): Eukaryota > Metazoa > Chordata > Actinopteri > Syngnathiformes > Syngnathidae > Hippocampus > Hippocampus comes. The sequence goes on from NW_017805016.1 coordinate 693,068, forward strand.
AACAAGGGCGAATGTGTTGGTGTGTCTCACCTGGCATCACCACCTTGTAGCATCCCTGGCAGCGGTTGCCGTCCTCGCGGGAGCTGCACTTGCCGCACATGATCTTGCCGTCGTCGCGGGCGCAGAAGGGCTCGCTGGCCAGCGGCGCGTAGCACTTGGCGCAACGGAAGCAGTCCTCGTGCCAGTGGCGATTCTTGTGGTGCAGCTCCTGGACGGGAGGGAACGGAGGTGTCGGTTAAGGCCACTCCAGCCGACGTTGCATTATGCTATGGTGGAGCCAGCTGTGCGCAAGTACATTTTCAGATATCGCTCCTTGACTGGTGTATTGATTTTTCTTAAACTTTTTGCTTTTACCACTGACTCTCTTGAACCTCTCATACTCAAAAAAAAAAAAAAAACTCAACAAAAGTCAACACTTACTCCCACCACAAAAATCTCACATTCACCAAAAGTACTTTCACTCACATCACAAAAACTTTTGCACACAAGAAGTCTGACACCTACTACAAAAATTATCACACCAAGAACTCTCAAATATCAAAAACTCTTTCTCTCTCACACGCAAAAAGTCTTAAATTAAAAAAAAAAACTAACAAACACATAAAATTCTCGTGCACAATAAACCTCTCACACTGACTGAAAAATCTTGAAGGAAAGAACTCACATAAAAATGTCTTACACACCAAAAAAACCTCACACTTACCAAAAATCTCTCACACTCACAAAATGACCCCAAATAACACCTAAAACCTCTCACTCTTGCCCCCCCCCAAAACTCTTACTCTCACCTTAAACTCTCACTCATCCAAAAACTCTCACACTCTCTCAATCTCTTTTGCCCTCAATCTCTCTCTCACTCTTTCTGTTTAACTCATGCTAACGTGCGCAAACCAAAAAAAACTGTACCAAAAAAAGTTAACAAAAATCTCACATCGAGCACACAAAATACATTACACCTAAAAACTTTCATACTTGTCCCTAACACTAAAAATCTTCACTTACATCAAAACTTCTGCCCACATGAAAAATTCTACCTAAAACACTCAAGCATAAAAAAACACTCATAAAGCATCCTAAAATACTTTCACTCACACCCAAAAAAACTCTCCTGAAAAAAAACCCCAGTTACATTCACTCATTAAAACACTTACACAAAAAAAAAACCCTCACTCACGGGAATCTCAAAACAAAAAGCGTTCACATCAATCGATAAACCTCTCGCAAGCCAAAAAAAAACTCTCACTCACACCGAAAAAAAAAATTTTTTTCTTTGTGTGTGCGCGAATGTGCATGCATGTTTGTTCCTCTCTGACCTTGGAGTCTGCTCCGATGGGTCGCCTGCACTCGGCGCAGGTGTTGGCGCAGATCTTGTCAAAGCACTTGGTGCACACATGCTTGTCGTCCTTCTTGACGAACTTCTTGCCGTGCAGGTTGTCGCGACAGTAGAAGCAGTCAAAGCGGTCCGTCATGGTGGAGGTCATGTAGCTTCTGGGGCCTGCCAGCAGAAAAACAACAGCGCAACGTCACTTCTTTGTCTCGGCTCGCGCTGAGGGACGTGTATCTGCGTGGCTGCTGTTGAGGCATATGCCGCTTTGCTGAAGGTCTTGGGATTTCTTGTATATATTCGGTGACAAGTTTGCTGATTGGCGTGGAGGTGATGTGTATATTCCTGTACACCTACAGAAAGCACGGGTTTACCCGGGGGGTGGCCTGACATATATGCCCACCTTAAAAAAAAAGAAAAATGGTACGGATGCTTGGTAAAGCTCGGAACAAGTGGTTTCACATTGCAGTTTGAGAGGCAAAAATAACATTTTGCGCCCCATCAAAGCACACTGAAGAGAATGAACCCCTGAGATGTCCCAGTAAGCTCCTCTGGGCTGAATGCACGTGTCGCTCACGTAATCTACAGTCGGAGGTCGAGACAAGCTCGGTGCTACTTACACTGCAACACCTAGCTAGCAATGAGCTTTGTCTGTCTAAACACGTCGCGGAGTTGCTCCTAAATCGGGAATGATTTGTCTCCATGGTGGCGAATAAGATACACTTCTGACAAGTATTTTTCTGATGAAGGAAGAAACCATGCTAATTGCTAAGCTAACATAAGATTGTTACGGTTAGCGCGTCTAACAACGGAATGAAGTGTCTGGGTGATTGAGTTCACTTTTCACAGAAGTCTGTCTGGAACATCTTTGAATAGCAAAATAGCAGTCAAACTAATAGGTTCAGTGTTAATAAGATACACTTATGACGAGTATCGTTCTCACCAAGTGATGAGAAGACGGAAAGCCATGCTAATTGTTGAGCTAATGTAAGCTTCACAGAGCTAATGCATTTAACCCGCGAATAATGTGCTTGGGTTATCGAGTGCCGTACACTTTGCCTCAGTTTGGCTTCCCCTAATCACCTAATAGTTGTTCCGGTTTGTAGTCTGCCTGGTATGTATTTGCTGTGGCTGCCCTTTCGTTCCTATCCACAAAAAAGCCCCATGAGACGTAGTGATGACAATCTCAAAGGGCAAAACCAAAAATGACTTTTATCCAGCTCCATTCCAAAATTCCATTGCAAACCCCGCCTGCGCACAAAGATGCCCCCGGGGTTGACTGCATTGTTATTGGCAATCCACTTTGGTTTTCGTGCTTTCCATCGCAGGAATGCAGACTGATGTGTGGAAAAGATTTAGCCTGGGTTGCTCTGGCTTATCGGAGAAAAAGTGATTGATGCTGGTGCTTTATTTAGTTGAATACCTCTACAGCTGGAGCTTTGCGCCAAGGGTCAAGGGTTGTGACATTTGGGCTTGGTTAGCATGGTGACACAAATATTTGGGAGCCATGACTGCAAGCAGACTCTTCGACTGACTGTGTGCGCGTGTGCGTGTGCGTGTGTGTGTGTGTGTGTGTGTGTGTGCATTCATGTTTCGATATGCTTGTGTGTCTATATTAGGGATGGGCGAATACCGATATCAGGTATCAGTATTGGGTTGACACTGGGCTTATTCTGGCCACCATGACATCCATCCATCCATCCAGCCATTTTCCAATCCGCTTTTCCTCACGAGGGTCGCGGGCGCGCTGGAGCCTATCGCAGCTGTCTTTGGGCAGTAGGCGGAGTACACCCTGAACTGCTTTCCAGTCCAATCACAGGGCAGACATAGACGAGCAACCGTTCGCGCTCACAATCAGACCTCGGCACAGTTGCAGAGTGTTCCATTCACCTGCCATCATGTTTTGGGAATGTGGGAGGAAACTGGAGTACCCGGAGAAAAACCACACAGTCACAGGGAGAACATACAAACTCCCACACAGGAATCGAACCCTGTGCCTCTGCACTGCGAGGCGGACGTGCTCACCAGTGGACTACCATGCTGCCTGCCACCAAGACAAAAGATGGGGGGGAGAAAAAAATAAAACCATCAAGTAAGTCCTCCTTAGCAATAGTTGGCACTATACATTGATTTATATACCATAAGTACTTGAAGTATTGGTAATTGGTATTTGTGAGTACTCTAAGAGTGAATGTTTTAAAAAAAAAAAAAAAAAAACAAGTGATATCGACCATCCCTACTCTGCAGTACTGTTGTGTGTTTGTGTGTGTGTGTGTGCGCGTGTCTTTGTGTTTGTACATCGAGTGTGTTTGGATATTTGTGTGTATACTTGTGTGTCTCTATGTTAGGGTGTGTTTGTTTGATTCTCTGCACATTGGTGTTTGTTTCTGTTACTGTGTGTCTGTATTATCGTTTGCTTCTGTGTTTGTGTGTTGTTTGCGTGCTTGTGTGCGTGTGTGTGTGTGTGTGTGTGTGTGTGTGTGTGTTTTTGAGTGTGCTTGTGTGTCTGTGTTATTGTGGGTAAATGTTCGTTTTTATGTATCTAAGCATTAACGGGGGCCAGTAAAAAACCTGGAAATGCATGCTGTACTGCATTATAATTACACAAAAGATGTGAAATAATACCTGACGTATTCTTTTACTTTATCCTCCATTATCACAAGTTGGAACCAACATTTTTACGTGTTCCCCTACTTCAATAATTAAGGTGGCACTGCCTCTTTTAAATTGTGCTCACCCCACCGCCCCCTTTTTTTTTCCTGGATGTTCATTTGGAGCATTTTTAGAGCTGGAATTTTTTTTTTTTTTTCATTTACTAGTTTAAGTATTTTAATACATATCCTTTGTGTAAGGGCACGCTGTACCCCTATAAGTGACTGGAGGACACTGCTTTTGCTGTTACCGTCAGGTTTTGCGATCAAGGCTATGAAACGCGGCCCAAGAAATCCCACAGTGCGTCGTCAGTATCCTTCAACACAACGCAGTCAGACACCACCGTAGGGTGTGTCAGGTGTGTGTCTACTTGTGTGTCTGTGTACAGTGTTTGTCTGTTCATGTGTGCTTGTGTGTCAGTGTTGGATGAATGCTATCAATGCGCAGCTGTGCCAAGGGGATCAAGTGGGTCACTTGAGGAAGGAGTCACAGGGCCCTGAATCAGTCATCAGCGTCATCACGCAACAAATCACAGTGGCTCTTTTCTGAAGTCCAAGTTCTATTTTGGGCCCACTAAGCCTCCTCTGGTTATTGTGCTTCCAGTGGGGACAAGTTCAGGACTTGGCCTTTAATCTTTGTTCCCGAGCGCGACAGCTGACTGCCACCGATGCCGTTACATTTCTGCCAGAAGATGAGCCGCTTGGGGTCAGACCACTTTGAGGTATGAGTCAGATCAGCGCAATGTGGGGTCTTGTGTGTGTGTGTGTGTGTGTGTGTGGGGGGGTGGGTGTGGTTGTTTTGCGTTAAGTCTTATTACATGTTGTTATCCTTAAATATGTTCGTGTAAAAGCAGTTTCCTCATAAGATTGTATTCTGTGACAATATAAGCACTGAAACAACCAAAAGAAAGAATAGACTCTTCTTTCACCAGAACGTTTTTCTAGCTTTTGAATTCTTTAGTGATCATTCGTCAAACATAGAGAGGTCGCTTTCACCAAAAACACCGGTTTCTGAGCAAACAGTAGAGAAAGGCGGCTTTTTGTGAAAAGAAACCTGTCAGGATAAATGTTCCTCCTGTTGCCCACTGCAGATCGCAAGGTCATCTGCTGAACATCATGGTACCTGGCGGATTCCAGTCGAACCTCATTTGTCAGACTATCCTTTGCATTACAAAGAGAAAGGGGCTCAGATGGGATCCCTGATGGAGTCCCACCTCCACTGTGACTTCTCTGTCACACCCGCAGCACACTTGACCGCAGTCCGATTGCTCTCATGAGTATCCCGTGCTACTCCAACATACTATGTGTGTGGTTACACACTCACTATTTCTATTTCTAGTTTTACGTGTTTGTGTTCACCTCGATGTTTCCATGTGTGCATTTCCGGGTGGGTAGGTTTTGGGTTTTATTTATTTATTTACTTATGTATTTGTGGGTGTTTGTGTGTGTTAATGTTCGTGTGTCTGTGCTTTATTTCGTGTGAGTGTTGGTGTGTGTGTGTGTGTGTGTGTGTGTGTGTGTGTGTGTGTGTGTGTGTTTGTGTTATTGTTTGTCAATGTTCTTGTGATTGTGTGTCTTCTTTTACGTGAGGGTTTGCATGTCTGTTTGAGGGTCTCTGTGTGTTTGTGTGTGTGGGTGGTTGTTCATGTGTGTACAAGTACAGTGTGTGTGCATTTTTTTGTGCATTTCATTATGTGTTTGTGATTGTGTTTACATATTGGTACATTATGATGTGTGTGCTTGTTCGCATTTGTTAGTGTTTCATGTATGGTCGTGTCTGTGCGTGTGGGTTCACTTGTGTGTTTGCCTTATCAACACAGGGGGCCTTTCATTATTAGATCCAACGCAATGTACGGCTTGCGATCGCCTGGCAACCAATCTTGTGTGTACTCCACTTCTCATCCAAAGTCATCTGGGCGAAGATGGATTGTTGGTGGCTACATCGGCTGTAAATTGAAGCGATTACACGTTGCCCACTGTGTTCCCCAGTTAGTTACGATGGAGCCGGAATGTTCCACCGTGGGGGACTTGACATTTTAGTAGTTTTTTGGGATGTGACCACTTCCCCGCCGTTATTGGACCCTGTTTTTATTTGGGGGAAAAATGATGACTCCATCCTGGGCCAAATATTTTTTTTGAAAGGTCACCGTGGCCTTTGACCAATCCACTCATCCCTCAGTCAGAGCGAATCGCACTTCCTCCGGAACATGTTTGTCACGGTTTTAACAACCACACATGATTTAAGATCACAAATATGCATGGGTTACTTGACTCGAGTCACGTGACTTAAGTCAGACTCAAGTCGTCAATTTTTGGACTTCAAACTTGCTTGGCTAAAAAAAGTCTGTATGGTGAAAATATATGCTCAAGACTCGAGAAAGAAATCGTGACCCATTAGTGCTGTAATGCCCGTCTCTCTGTGATCACATACATTTTTGGGGATACAAAATAGCTTAGGTGTGTGAATGCTTGTTTCTCAGCATTCACGTCAACTTTTGATAGCATATTTCTCAGCGTTGAATGCTGATGCTCACTCAAGGAAAAACAAAAGGTATTAAAAGTCCTTTTGGTGACTACTCATGCTCACTAAGTCTCGAAAGCAAGTGATTGTCTCTCAGCATTTGTACAAAGCAAACAGGAAAATAGTTGGAATGCTTATCGGTCAGCCTATACTGTAAAGTCATATGCTCACTCTGCAGAAATCATATAGTGCAAATGTAAATGCCCGTCTCCAAGCATTCAACAGAAATCATACTTGTGGCTACTAAATGTCAACGTGTTAATGTCTCTCAGCATTCACACATCTATACTAGCAAGAAGGCATATGCCGAATATGACTGAAAAAATCATTCATTGACTCGTCTCTCAGCATGTACGATACAAAATATTTTCCAAATAACGTAGCCTTAATGCGAACGCTTCTCTCTCACCATAAATAAATCTGGTGACCGGTCATATTCTCAAAATAAATAAATCCTATGCTCAAAACTGTAAATGCTTTCTCTCCGCATTCACACTTTAACATTATGGACACAATATAGCATTGATGGCAATTTTTTTCTGTCTCAGAATTCGCACTCATTAGGAAGCATATTGCATATTTACATGCTGGGGAACATATGCTCGACAATGCGAATGCTTGTCTCAGCATAAATTTGATTGCATGTCTCTCAGCAGCAACAGAACTGTTCGGAACAAGGCTCAATATTCTCTGTCTGTGCTCATTATAGTCGTTGGTGTTCATGCTTGTCTCTCAACATTCACACAATGTTTTCAATGCTGACATCTCAGCATTGCAAGCTGCATTTGCTCACTATTACATAATCATATCCTAGAATCACTATCGTGAATGCTTGTGTCTCAGCGTTCACCTGAATTGACTGTATTATCTGGTACTGTTTTGAACTGGGTTCAATCCAATTATAGCAACAGAGTTTTTTTGTTATAGTTTTATGAATGTTCATTTTCACTATCTGAACTGAATCATGGTGTCCCTCAGGGCTCAATTATAGGTCCACTTCTTTTTAACTGTATTTTAGACATTAAGTCATGAATGGCAATAAACTTCTTGCAGCTCATCCAAGAAAACAGTGCTTGTTAGTCATGAAACACTGCCAGGAAAAAAATAAAATAAGCCCTAAAACGGAAGCCGGTTAAACCAAAATTTTGAACCCTGCATCAGACATATCATCAATGGCTTTTATCTTCTCAAAAACATTGCCAAAGTGTGTGCATTTCTCTCTAAAGTCAACAGACACACACTAATTTGTGCTTTTATTCTCTATTCAATTGACTATTGTAGTTATGGTGATTAATTGCCACAGCAAAGATCATTTCAGCCTCGGCATTTGCACACAATACTGTCACTGTTGTTGACACACATTAGCACTTGCTTGAATGCTTGTCTCTCAGCATGCACACTAAACTGTAACTAAATAATCTGGCTGCAAAACAGCATCGCGAGTGAGGCATGCAATCAGCATGGTGTGAATGCTTGTCTCTCAGTACCAACTTGTCACGTTTACAGCCAAATTATGCACTTTACGCCATCCCAAATAGGAGCAGGTCTACCTTTAACATCACCCGTCAACCATTTCGTTAAGTTGCTTCTGTACTTGTAGTCATACCTGAGTGCTTGAAGAAAGTCATCTTGCTTGTCTTCAGGAACAGCAGCAGATGTCGATACAAAAGATGGAGGCAGTGGCAAATGAGGTTGGAACTCACATACGCTTCAGTTCCGGGGGGTCCGTATATACACTCTTGCATACACCCACCCCAGACCACACCGACCCCCCACCCCAGTCCAAATCCAACCTTTGCATCCTTTTTAGGCCTTGGAGAATGGATAGCATAGATTAGATGATGGAGATTCGATTCCAGTGCTGTCCAATCAGAAGGTTAAAAATAGGATTAAAAATCATTCTGAATGATGGCAAACCCACAAGGACAACACATACTCCCAAATCCCCCCTCCCTGTTGAATGTTTTGTCTCTGCCGGCTGGACCGCGTCAGCATCGCAATTCGTCCTGATGACTCAGAGGGGAATAAATTGAGCACGGTCTTTTGAAGTTTATTTTTGTGTTTGCACGTTTTTTTCTAGTGGTCATTTTCAAGGCTGTCAGTTGGGAAAATGGCAAGCACACATTTGGGGTCCAGAGCTGTGATGTGATTGGTGGTGGCAGCCATGTGGCAGATATGCTCCAGATATATAGATCTCTCTCTCTCTCTCTCTCTCTCTCTCTCTCTCTCTCTCTCTGTCTCCCCCCCCTCTCTCTCTCTCCCCCCCCCTCTCTCTCTCTCTCCTTCTCTCTCTCTCTCTCGATAGATAGATAGATAGATCGATATTATAAGGGGATTATGAAAATCATCTTTCATATGAGTCCCACTTGTGTTAAGTGGGTCACCGCTTAATTTTATTTGACTTTTCTTTTCAAATATTTGAGATTGAGATCATTTATTTAGATTATAACATAAATTATATAGATCTTCAAATATCTGGTGACGTATTTTTACTCAACTTGTAACTTCAGTTTTACCTTTTTTTTTTCGTATTTTACACTCTTATTTTGACAATTGTCTTACTTTCACTGGGTATGCCACAACTGAGGAAGTGGCGCGAGAATCTGACTGCTGTTCAAGTCTAGCTTGCGACAAGAGGCGACATTGAGTAGAAACTGGTGTAAATTTCGAAAAAACACGGCACTCACCATTTCAGAATGACTATACTGCCATTCCATGTTTTTTTGTTTTGTTTTTCGATAGATTGAATGGCACTGTTAAATTGGGCCTCTGGGTGTTGGATGAATTTTTACTCTGAAAGTTTTAAAATTCTTTTTACCCGCTTCGTGATGCGTTCACTGACAGTATGAGTAAGTGCTGTGATATGTTTTATTCATTTGAATACTAACATTTTCAGACTGTTGGCTTTCAATTGATTTTGCCACAAACACAAATCATTGCGGTGAGCTCGTGCATGTGCGTGTGCGTGCGTGAGTGTGTGTGTTTGGAGGATCATCTGGATTTAATCACACAGGCCCTAAAATTGTGTTTGTCACTTCTCATAACGCCCTAGCTGATTTCTATTCAAGTTTGTTTTTCAACAACTCTCCCAAAATTGTAATCGATGTTTGCATTGCTTATCAGAGGCAATCAATCACTTTCTTCCCCTTGAGTTGTTTGTCCTTTTTCAGTGCGCGGCTTTCACGTCTGCTTTTGAAATGTGGTTGAAATACCAAACTGATGACCGCAGGAAATTGAATCAAATTAAAAGCAAGGGTTTATTTTATTTTATTTTTTTTGCCTGTACAGCCAGTCGGTCTGATCTCAAGGCAATGAAACCACATATAGGAAAGCTTGATTTTATGGTTAGAGGAGAGTAAGTCTTGTAAACAACAAAATATACAGTACTTAGTGTTTTTTGTGTGCTGCCTGCAGGTACTTTGGACCCCCAAAAATATTCATTAATTTCTTTCAATTGCTGCAATTGTTACATTTTTAAAGCAGTTAAGGTTTAGGTTCGAAATACTCCTTTAAATACGTTCAAATGTACTTGCAAAAAATATTTGCCATGTTGGTAGTTCCATGCTTCTGTATTTTTTTTTTGGACATTTTTAAAAATGTATAAATCTTCATAGGTCAGGTTAGTTTACAATTTTACCAGACAGCAAAATTTAAATAGTTTCACAACTGTCATTTAAAAAAAATGTCTAAGTTATAGGGGTGCTTAATTTTTCTTTTGTAGTGCATGATTTTTCTCATCATTGTAATTCTTTTTTGTGAAGGGGGGAAAAAAGTAACCATATCCACTTTGGTCACACTCGGTTACAATATTTCACAATTTAGTAAGCTGCTGGCAACAAAAGTGAGTACACCCCTAAGTGAAAATGTTCACATTAAAAACCCAATAAAAAAATATAACCCCAGGGACTTTTCGGGGGGGTCTTTTTAAATTAGCATTTTGATAATATTCATTTTGAAATCATTTTATAACTACAATAATATAACATATCGCACCCCCGCCACCATTTCCCAAGTTCTCATTGTTTAGTTAAAATGACATTTCTTTCTTTCAGCATGTTGTGTTTTCTAGTAGGTGTTAATTGTTGGTCTGTTCATCCCATTTCCTGTGTGTTACACTGGAATACGCTTACACCAACACACACTTGTAAAAACAGGAAATCTGGCCAATCTTCAGCATTATCCTACCCGAGAAAATTGTTAGTCTGCGTCCTTAATATTGAGTTAGGGTGCGGACAGAGCAGTGGCAGGCTGCTCTACATTATCACCGGCATGGTGGCAATGACTCATTCGAGCGAGCACACACACACACACACACACACACACACACACACACACACACACACACACACACACACACTTGTGAAGCAAAGGTCACACATGAAGGTTGAGGTATGTGTGCAGTAAAGGCCACCGGGGCAACTGTCTATCAACACACACACACACACACACACACATGCAGATAAAAGTACTTGAGCTCTAATTTAGTCCCATCTGCTTATGCGATGAGCAACTGGAGGCTTGACTACACATGTTGATGTAATTTCGTTTCGTGATCAGATGGTCAAATACGCTACGCAGTCCTTAGTCGGTTGGTGCTCAACTCATTTTCATCACCTGTCATATCATAGTTAGGATTGCCCTCAGCGGCAAGTGCTGGGTCAAAACCCAATGCCAGTGTCAAAAATAATGCATGTGTAAAGAAAACATCCGTAAGTTTCAATCAATTGGCCTCCAGACCATCAGAGTGTGACCATATGTCAAACCACAATCCACTGGAGCACATTCGAGATGCCCTCCAATCCTGTAGAGCAGGGTAGGCAATTCCGGTTCCTTGAGATCCATATCGTGCCTGTTTTAGATCCCTCCCTGCTCCAACACACCTGATTCAAACGATCAACTCATCACCAAGTGAGATCCCTAACCCTGCTGGAGAGGGCGATCACACCAACAGCTGGCGGAACCAAAATCTCATAGGAAGTGCTCCCACATTCATCTGCGCACAGGCTGTTTTTCAAGTTTGGGCATAGTTGTGTTCAAGAAAAACACAGAACTTGACAGCAAGGTTGTCATGGTGACCGAACATCAAATGTACACTAGCAGCTGATGCCAACAAACTCAGTTGAAGTGAGTCAAGGAGCTTAATTTAGACAAATGTAGTCCTTTGCCACCATCTTGTGGTATCTGTATGCCAAGGAACTCTGAAGTGAGTTGAGAAGCTTCATTGTGACAAAAGTAGTGCTTTGCCACCATTAGGTGGCATCTCGGTGGCAAGAAACTATGTTGAAGTAAGTTGAGTAGCTTCATTTTGACAAAAGTAGTGCTTTACCACCTTCTTAATGCCAAAGAATTGTGCTGAAGTGGAGGAGTAACAGTCAGCCAAACGTAGTGTTTTGCCACCATTTTGTGACATCTTAATGCCAAAGCACATTGTCGAAGTGAGTTGAGGAGTTTCATTTCCACAAAAGTAGTGCTTTGCCACCATCGTGATGCCAAGGAACTACAGTATGGTGAAGTGAGTTGCGAAGCTTCATTTAGAAGAAAGTAGTGGACACTTGACTGATGTGTTGGCCTCATCGCTGGAAGTCCGGTGCCTTGAATTTTTCAACGTCCATCCATCCATTTTCTTGAAGCGGCCACTTATTAGCGAGCGCTGAGCTGAATCTCTGGCTGGACAGAAATAGCGTTGGCCCCTCTACGGCTGCCGCTCCACACTGCTTGTGCTCTTCAGCTGACTGGCTGAGACGGTGGCGGCATGGAGCTACTCTTACTCAACCGCATGAGCGGCAGCAAGCATCCGAGACACGGAGCCCTCTTTCTGGATGGCAATTAGCCAATTTCGTTCTGCTAACCTCGTCTGTTTAATGGACGGAAGCTAATTTTGCGAATGAAAAGTAGCATCTCTTACTTTGACTCAAGTAAAAGTAAACAGAATGTTGTCTTAGAATTACTCGAGTAATTCAACCCAAACGTTTTACTAAGAGATCAAATTTGGATCTTCACCCAGTAGCTGACCAATCTGAGTCCAATCTGCTGCTTTTGTGCTGACTTTATGGAAAGAATGTCGAAATAAAAAGTCTTTTGTGGCACAAGCCGATTTGAGAACGCCTGAGAAATGTTTTATGGGCACAAGAAGGCGAATGATGTCATTGTGGAGAGGAAGCAGTGGGTCTGATCCATGATGACATCATACGTTTGGTTTGGGAGAGGCCCAAAAGGAGAAGGGAGGTGACCTTGCAACCAGTCACTTAGGCAGGCCCCACAGCAGCAAAACTACAATACAGTACAGTATTGTCTGATTGACCATCTTAAATTTATACCACAAGCCCTGTGTAAAAAAAAAATGTTCATCAAAATTCTCCCATGGGAAATTTATCCAGAAGGCTCAGCTGACCCACGCAGCACAGAAAGGACAAGGACAAACAGCAGGAACAAAAAATACACAAAGAAAATATATTTCAGAAACGCTAAAAAGAGCATCTGAAAAACGCATTTTGACACATTCGTTTTGCCATGAATTACGACCAGATGAGGGAAAAAAAATCACCACAGCATCACCTGCTCGATCAATATGTTATTATATATTATATATAATATGTGAATTTCTCCATTGTGAGACAAATAAAGGTTTTCTTATCTTTCTTATCTTATTATGGCGCATGTGTATACATTTCAGTGCTTAAGTCCAATCTATTTAGAAATGTAAACGATAAATGATAAGCAACAGGCGGCTATTCCACTCACAATTTAATTAACGGATGTCAAACACACATCTAAAAATGATGAACACGATTTGGATGCTTGACAACAGACTACTTTCGATGTGCGCATCACTTGTTACTACACAAGACAAATAAGAAGTCTAAAAAGAGGTCAATAGAAGGTCATTTGTTGTGGCACGAGAGACATGTTGAGCATCAATATCACATGGCTGGACTCACCTTCTTAAAGAACGCGGCTGCGAGTGTCTCGTCTGTTGGCTTGTTGGCCGGGCTGTGAAATGCGCTCGCCTCTTAAAAGCCGCAGCGGGCAAGTCAAGAGGGAGGAACAAGCCAGCAAAGAAAAAAAAAAAAACGAAAGAGGGGGGAATAAAGTGCAGGACATAAGCCAAACCTCCATAAGCACTCACAAACAATGACCTCAACCAGGAATTTGGAAGCTGGTGCGCAGGCCAATGAGATTAGGAGGAAAAGGAAGACCAGGTGGCACCAAGGTGACTTTCTGTCATGAAAACACTGCTTAGTTTTATTTGACCTGATTCACTTGTTTATGTCAAACTCAAGTTTTGTAAATGGTTCATAGTTAAAATTTAAAAAAAAATCATCAGAACCAGTTATACTTGACAATTTTAAATGTTGTTTTCCTGCTGTCATTTTGGCACTGGCACTGTTGTTGACCCATTGTTGAAATGGTGTGATAGAATTAAAAGTGACTTATATTGTCTATAAAATTGACCAGACGATTACAATCGGGCTAAAACAAGCACAAAGAACATGCTTGAACATCAAATTTTCACCACTATCCTAAAATACAAGAGCAAAAGCTTCAGACTCAAACTCATTTTGACATTTGACAGCAGTTAAAATTGACCTGAAATTTACTGAACCAGAAAATAAACAAAAATGAAAATATTTAACATGTTGATCTTTTGCACAGGTCATACTAAGTTTGTGTAGGCTCAAATTTAATCCATGTCTACTCCTAAAATGTATTGCCATAAACAACAATGAAAGTCCCGCGAACTGTCCGTATATCCTCCACATTTGCATGGGTTCCAACAAAAAACATGCACCTGTTGAAGAGAATCTTAAAATGGTAAATATGTAATTTTATGGGACGATGTTCACAGGGAAACTTGAAAGAGTCCTGGGAACTGTCTGCGTGTCCACCACATTACACATTCCCGCATAAACATGCACCTGTTGGTTTTGAAAGGAGATCTCAAACTAAATACAGTCCTACAAACTAATGACAGTGGATGTTTTTAAAGGATTAATTCACGTCTAAAAAAGTTTGAATACTTGATTAAGTGAGGCAATCGCTTGATCAATGCGTGATATCAACACTCCCTGCAAGATTCCAACCTTTTCTACGCGGGGGGGGGGGGGATACTGTTAAGTGGACACGCTCTCTGTTCTCCTTCTTTGGTCATAAATATGAGAATTAAATGAAGATGACTCATCCTCTGAGAAAAGTATGCGCACATCTGTCTGCTTTCACCTCCGCACTGCCAAAAAGTTAAACAGTTTGAACATCAGTGACACTCACACACTTTGACATTCCTGAGTGAGCAAGAAAAAGTTTATTTTTAAAGACATGAGGTCATGTCTGCAAAACTCGAGACAATGCCGAAATGTGACTCTTTAAATGTGACGCGTTAAATCTGACAATTTGAGCCACAGTCAATTCAGGTAAAATTATTTTTCCAAGAAGAAATTCCACTGGTCTGTACTTTCTGATTAAAATGGCTATAAATAATCATAACAAAAAGATTAGGGCAAAATCTACGGTCAGACCGGCTGATATCAGTCAAATGTCTGCCTCTTAAGTCATATCTTTATTGACATAAGCATTAACAAACCCACAAAACAGCCGTTATGTTCATTATATATTTTGCAAGTTATTCGGCTGATTAATCGGTTATCTTTATCTTTTTGTTTTTTTTTTTAACGGAGAAAAAATAGCACAATGTAATAAGATGCGTTGCAAAAACAGATTCATTATATTATCAACTACACTGTAAAGAATTGGGTAACTGCGCGTCACGATGTACTACAGTAATGCAATTCCTTTCATTATGCTTCTGCTTCTTCTTATGCCTTCCTTGGCCACTGGGTGGCAGTGTAATACCGTCCAGTCGTGCAGACTAAAAGACAAGACGACTTCTACTGCTGTGGTGAATCATTAAAATGCTGTAATATGTATTTTTTTTTCATTGAAAATAAGAAACACATGCCTGCGAGGATCGCTATCTGTCTGAATGTGTTGTTCCACTTTTTGTGTTGGAATATCTGTTGTTTCTAAAACTACATCGATCAGTGCTAACCGTTAGCATGTCAGTAGTGCTTGCCATCGTTTGATAGCTTTAATTAAGGAGACTCTGTGGCTGTCGTGAACGCACGTTTCGTCTCTTTCAAAATTATTGAAACGACATGGTCAGTTCCTTTGCCTTCGTGGCATACTGACGACATTTGGCTTTCAGATCAAAATGAATTTGATAGCGAAGTTGAGAATTTCTGTTTTTATTTCCTGGCATGTACATCTGGATGTGTTGGACAACTCGGGACAGAACAACTTTTGCTTGAAGCCACCAGCAGCAACATCACTGGAACACGTGACTAATGGGTGTTTTTAAGTCGCTTAGTTGCTGCCTTTTAGATTGATTGCTTGTTTATTCTGGCTTTGGGTTTCACCTGTGAAAACTTAATTTGCTGCTAAGCAAACATAACGATCAGAGAGTGGTCCATCGGAGAAAAGCAAACCATTTTGAAACTAAAACAAGGATTTTGCAAAGTAGTACGGAGATGAGCCACAAACGTTTTGGAACAGTTTTATAGACTGATGAGACCAAGGTGAAGGAAGTATGGTGATAGAAAGAATCTGCTTATGATCCAAAACACACAAGCTCATCTGTGAAGCATAGTGGAGGTTGTATGGCTGCTTCTGAAATATACTCACTAGTCCAGGGGTGTCAAACTCATTTCACATGGTGGGCCACATACGGCCTCGGTAGATGTCAAGTGGGCTGGACCATTAAAATGATACCATACTTTGCTATAAATAACCAAAACAATATGTCTTTCCTTTGTTTTGGAACAAAGAAGCACAAGAACATTAGGAAAATGTTGAAATTTAATGAACATATCTTTTACAAAACATTTCATGAAGCACCTTACATTTCCTTCGACAAATGTGCAATTTACTTTTATCATTCACATACATGCATTGCAACTGATCCCACTGATTGTACAAACTTTAACAAGTAATTGGTATTGAAAAATATAGTAATGCACTTTAAGATTAAACGAGATTTATGAAGAAAGGAAGTTTAAAACCATTTACACGTGCATATAAAATCTAAATGTAATCCCTGCCTACATCTTACAAACTAAGGCGAGTGCTATTAAATGTGTAAATGTGAGAGTGCTATTGATAGCGTCTGCTGTGATGGGTCTGTCTCAGTGACGGACTGAGGCTGCTGTTTTCTTCTCTGATCAAAACAGTGTCCCCTTGCGGATACTCAATGAATTCCACCTTATTAAAAATATTAATTCTGTGTCTTTCATGCATTTTTTTTCACTTTTAAATTATCCTGCAGGCTTGATTGAACCTCCTTGCGGGCCGGTTCCGGCCCGCGGGCCGTATGTTTGACACCCCTGCACTAGTCTTTAATGATGATGTAACTCATGATGCTAGGAAACAGAATGTATTCCGAAGTCTTTGGAACCATGTTGTCTGGAAATTTACAGAAAATTGCATCTAAACAAGACAATGACTCCACACACACTAAGGATTTCATCAGGGAGGAAACGTAACAGATCTTCGACTGGCGAAGTGAATCACGAGACCTTAATCCAGTAGCAGAAGCATTTTTACCTCCTGAAGAGGAGACTGGTGGGAGAAAACCCCCCAAAACAAACATGAACTAGAAGAGGTTGCAGTCGAGTCCTGGAAAAAGATTTTGAATGAAGAATGCAAAAGTCTGGTGAAGTCAATGATTCTCAGGTTTGATGCAGTTGTTTTATGTTTCGTCCCAAAGCTTGTCTCGAGCGACCCTGCACATATACAGCTCCAACCTCAGGCCATTCCTTGCCCAAATGGATGTGGAGAGAATTGGGCCAAGGACCACCCAGGCTCAACACGGTGAGGTTTCATCTGGCAGTGAATGTGTTTTCCACTTGAAACTTCTTGTTGTTGCATAACAATGCAGACGTATCGTAACAGGGAGCATTATGAACAAAACACGTCTAATGAATTGCTGCTCTGTTTTGATCCAAAGCTCAGTTCCGGTTTATTTCTCGTCTCATTTTTTCATGAACCGGTGAGAGGAAATGATATGGGCAGTCCTTGCCACACAGGATGTCTGCACACACTTCATAGTCACGAAAAAAAGAGCAAAACTCGCCGTAGAAAGTGGACACAGCGAGCCTATATCGTCTGTGTCATCCACAGAAAAACACTCAGCATCTTTATTAGATTTCTGACATTTTGTTTGTCTCGCCTTCAGAGTCCAGCAGGAGGCGAATTCATGCTTGCTTTGTCGTATCCATGGCGACAGCATACAAATGCACAAAGAAAGAACCTGAATGCTACGGATGGATTGAATACAGTAAGCAATGTACATTTCATTCATTTGACATCAATTCGACAAGCTGAAATTGTCATTCATTACACTTAAGAGTGCTGTTTTTTTTCAGGTCACACACCCACACACAACTTTCCAACACATAGAAAAACAAAGTGACAGATACATGCGTGCAAATATATATGTTTTTTTTTTCCTTTACTGTTCTTTTTGGGGAAAAAAAAAAAAAAAAACACTGAAAGAGAACACAAAAATATAAAGTCAAAATGGCCAAAAAAAAAAAATTCTAGGGATCTTGTCAAAGCATTGGGGCCGGGAAATGAAAACAAACGTTCAATTAATTTCAAGTTCCTGCACAGCAGAAGATAACAGTTGGCAGAAGACCTTCCTCTTCCTTCCACCTCCATATCATCACCAACACACACACACACACACACACACGGAGTTCATTTACTGTTCCTCTGTCACGCAACAATTTAGAGGTTGGGCCCAAGAGGCTAACAAACAGCCACACACACGCAGACATACACAAAGTGCGGCTAGTGCGCGGCGTGTTTTCTGGCTGGGGTTGACGACAACATGGCGGTTGCCACGGCGACGTCCTATCAACACTTCCTGTTTCACCATCTCGACCTAGACGGCAGCTGCTCACAAGCTTGCTGCCCAAAATAGCCTCTCAAAGGCCCTTGTGGTCAATACAACACATCTGTATCTCATTTACAGCTATTATTATCTTCATCGTTCTTATCAGCTGTCATGCTAAAAGTTCTCCAACTTTCTGGGGACAGAGGAGGAATTTTTCAAGGACTCCTTTAGAAAGCATTTTTACAATCAATTTCACGAAGAGGTCAATAGGTCATTTCCGAAATCGTATTTTTATTTATTTCATTTGCTATTGCATCTATTTGAGTCTTCTGTTTGCAAATGCGTTGAAATGTTGTCAATGTACGTTGTTTTCGTAATTTTAATAATTTGCTTCGCCTTTGTGGTAAACTGCTGCGTTCATAAATGCTTTTGCTTGTGTGAAGCACATTGAGTTGTCTTCTGTATAAAATTGCCTTGTCCGATGTTGAAGTGAGTTGAGGACACAAAAATTGGGCTTCAGCACCATCTGATGACATCTTGATGCCGAGGAACTACGATGAAATGAGTAGCGCTTTCTTTCGACAAAAGGCGTTCTTTGTCGCCAACCAGCAGCATTTATCGGCAATTTTAAACCTTTATCAGGAGACCGACAATTACTCACAAATTTTCTGTATTTGGAGTGTGGATTAGAAATTAGGATTATTTATCTTGATGGAGAGTTGAGCATTGTAATTGAAGAAATTCAAAGCTAAGTGCAGTGATGTGAAGGCAATTACCCGACTCCCCCCAACACTTAAATGTTTCTGAGCGCTGTTAAAACGCTCTCTCCAACACACACACACACACACACACACACACACACACACACACACACACACACACACACACACACACACACACACACACACACACACAGTATTCACAGTCAGCGGCTCAGATCCACTGTGCGCAAAAAAACGACTTTTAGCCCCCAGACGTGGAGCGTATTGCTACCTCGCGCACCCTCCTCGCCAGAACTTCAACTGGGTTGAAAGGTCGCCTCCCAGGCACTTGTTTAACAGCGCGCGTACTGTTTAGTGGCGACCAATCGCCATCCGGCTCCAAAGGAAAAGTCCCAAGAAGTATCCTCAGCATGCAAACCAAGCTTACAGTACTGCTGCTATATTGTCAGAAAGGTGGGAAGCCGTTTCAGCGTTTATTCAATTTCCAACCGGTGCGCTGAGTGGTCCACGTACTCTTACGCTCTTTGCCATCAATAGAGACAAACTGTAGAACGACTGTCTTACTCGTGATGATTTTCCGCTACTGTATTGAATGACATTTCTGCATAGTAGTCGAAAGACTAGGACACACTAGTCGGACGAACTAGTAGGACATATATTTCCGACATTTTCACTTCTGAATTATGAGCATCCAACATTTGCTACTAGTGCAGAGAAATATCATAGTTTGTGCACTAGATGGTGCCAAATCAATATTGAGACATGGTTCTGGCCTGAGTGCAAAAGCAGTGACAAAGCTGTGGTTCACTGTCATGAAAAAAAAAAAAAAACTCATCAATTGTCAGAAAGACAAGTCTTACTAGTGTGTTGAATCGTCTGATTGACAGAGCGTACTATTACATGGACTAGATGAGTACACGCACTAGTAGGATATGAAAGAAATGCTCAAACGGCTCGCCATAGAGTACACATGCTGCGTGTCGCTACAATAAGGTGACTCAAAAGCCCAACGGAAATGGACAAATAAATACATTACGGTGATGGTGGACGAGAAGGGCGACGTGACGAGGTAGCGGGAGAAGCGAGAAAGAAGCGGGCCGCGGCGGCCTCACAAGCGGCAGCGGGGGTCTGTGAAGGGCGGCTCCGAGTCGTCCATGGGCAGCACCAGGCGCGTGCCCCGCATCACCAGCTCGTGGTCGCCGTACGCCAGCTCCCTGTCGGGGTCGTCGGCGGCGGCGCCGTCGGTGCTGACGGTGATGTCGCCGTAGTTTAGGTTGACATCGCCGTCGGTCAGGATAAGGTCGGAGTCGTCGTCCTTAATCTGACACTCGTTCTGGTGAGAGGCAAGACTTGAATGTAACTCATTCACACAATACATTGCGCTTGAGAGAATACAGTCAATCCTCAACAGACTGCAAATTTTAAATAGTGTCCTTTTTTTTTTTTTACCGCACCGCTGTATTTTGAGGGCGAGCCAAAATCATTTCAGCATACGGCAGAAATAGAAGAACTGCCCTGACTGTTCCAATACTTTTGGAGGGAGAGCAGTGTCGATAGCGTTTCTCTCAAGACGGTTGCTACGTACGCCCTGTGAGGCTAATGAATGTATCATCCAAAGTACTGCTTCTTGCTTTATATTCTGTAAAATGAATCTTAGCATATTTCAAAATCCAACCAGTTAACGTGGCCTCACCTCGAAGGCCTGCGGGCTGGTGAGGAAGTGAGCCAGGGGCCCGCAGCAAGCTGGTAGCGTGGCTGTGAGCGGGGGGCCGCTGTGGGTCAGGATGGGCTTCAGGTAACTGGGGGCTCCGGTCAAAGAACGCAAATTTTACCAATGAAACATTTTCAATTCGGACCTGCAAGTCTACCCCATGCTGGCCGAGCCACAATTAAACCTCAAATCACAAAACAAACGTACTCCTAATTCTGCAAGGATACTTGTGGTCAAAGTTGTACCAAATTCGGAAAAGCCAGGCACTTTCCTGTTTAGTGCTTTGTCGCTCGGAACCGTCGCTGATGCTCGTCTGTGCAAACGCAGTGAGTGTAAATATGCATCGTTGTATTTGGAAAAAAAATTAAATAAAATTTTACGGGTTATGACAGCTTGGGGCAAGCTGTCATGACCCGAGGAGTTTAAGTATCTTGGGGTCTTGTTCACGAGTGAGGGCAGGAGGGAGCGAGAGATCGACAGGCGGATCGGTGCAGCGTCTGCTGTGATGCAGACGTTGTATCGGTCTGTCGTGGTGAAGAAGGAGCTGAGCGAAAGGGCAAAGCTCTCAATTTACCGGTCGATCTACGTCCCAACCCTCATCTATGGCCACGAGCTATGGGTCGTGACCGAAAGAACGAGATCCCGGATACAAGCGGCCGAAATGAGTTTTCTCCGCAGGGTATCCGGGCTCTCCCTTAGAGATAAGGTGAGAAGCTCGGTTATCCGGGAGGGGCTCAGAGTAGAGCCGCTTCTCCTCCACATCGAGAGGAGCCAGATGAGGTGGCTCGGGCATCTAATTAGGATGCCTCCTGGACGCCTCCCTGGTGAGGTGTTCCGGGCATGTCCCACTGGCAGGAGACCCCGAGGACGACCCAGGACACGCTGGAGAGACTATGTCACCCAGCTGGCATGGGAACGCCTCGGGATCCGCCAGGAAGAGCTCGAAGAAGTGGCTGGGGAGAGGGAAGTCTGGGCTTCCCTCCTAAAGCTGCTGCCCCCGCGACCCGACCCCGGATAAGCGGTGGAAAATGGATGGATGGATGGATGGGTCATGACAGCAGGGCCGCACTCACAGAGTTGTCTTGGTCAGAGTCCACTCCAACCCTGTTCATGAAAGCAAAAGAAATAAAGCAAGTTTAATTCACGTCTGGAAAACGGTATGCGTAGAACAATCAATTGGGAATAACAAAGCAAAAAAGACGTTTCAGGATGAATCTCGTGGTAGAAAGCCTTTTATGGACAAATGTATTGGTTCCGATCCAAATGTGTTCGCAAGGCAGAAGGCTAACTCAAGAGTTAAGTGATATTTCCAGTCCGAGGGACCAATGTATTTAAGAGCTATGTTTCAATACTTCTGGTTGCAAAACAATCGGACAGGGAGTGTTTGGAAAGTCGGTACCGTATGCGCTGGCACGACAACATCTGCGTTGTGCCGCCGCCGCAGAACCACACGGTGAAGAAGACCACGAGCAGCGTGGTTGAGAACATCATCTGCCGCGCGTACGTGGCCGTGTCCCGGATGGA
The DNA here is from genome assembly GCF_001891065.2 of Hippocampus comes. Lineage (NCBI taxonomy): Eukaryota > Metazoa > Chordata > Actinopteri > Syngnathiformes > Syngnathidae > Hippocampus > Hippocampus comes. The sequence goes on from NW_017805016.1 coordinate 715,408, forward strand.
CAAGGCGAACGTCATGGCGCCCCGCAACCCTGTCGAGCAAAACGGGGACGCACAGAAGTCACGACAAAGAAAAAAGTGGACAGAAGCGAGGGACTCGAGTCACTTCGCCGGAGTCGGACTCAAGTCGGCGGTTTTAGGAGAGGCGCCCGAGAGCGTGACTGACCTGCGAACATCATCATGTGCTGGAAATTGGATCGGATCTTGTTGCGTCGGCCCAGATTGAGGAGGAAGGAGAGCGGGTAGATGTTGGCCGCTCTGCCCAGGAACACTGCCACCTAGGATGGACGTTGGTGAAGGAGGACTACCGGCCCAATTCAGTGAACAGCTGCGTGTTTGCATTCGGAATTTGCAAATTCAGGGTTTTTTTTTCATGGAATTGATCCACCTTGTGCTCAGGCCAAAGCCATGGCGAATTGCTTTGCTGCCATCTTGTGCCATCTGTCGGCACTTACAACCCATTTTGGCAGATTTTCGCCCCGCATGACCTTTTCCTTCCCCAAAAGGATACAAAAGCGCCAACGATGAACATGGGGTTAAAGACATGGTTCTGGAAGGTGAAGAGGGTCAGACCCATGTAGGAGAAGATGAAGTTCTCCGCCAGGAAGTTCAACAACTCAAACAGCTGCAACACAACGCATCTGTATTTACTACGTCCCCCAAAAAAACAAAACAAAAAAAAACAATCCAACTGTCATTGTGTTTTTTTTCGTTCTAGTCTGACTTGTTTGGTCCGGTCCTGGGACTCGGGAGACAGGTTGTTGAAGGTATAGTGCGCCTGAGTGATTCCACAGAACAATACCGCCACCACACCTGTGGCACAGCAAAATGGAGATACCGTTAGAACGTGTGTGCGTGCGTGTGCATGTGTGTGTGTGAGAGACCTGTGAAGCCACACGCCTCAGCCAATAAGAAGGTGCTCCACGACATGAGGAAGAACAAGGCCGTCTCCAGCAGCTGGAAATCTCTCAACTTTGTGAACTTGGTCACGTGCGGGCGGTTGTCAAGGAGTTGAACCGGGCAGAAAAAAATAAAACAATCTACACAATACAATTGGAGAAAGCATTGATTTGGCGCCATATCATGGCAAGGAACTATGTTGATGTGAGTAAAGGAAGCTTTCTTTTGACCAGGGGAGGTCGGCAACTCCGGTCGTAGAGAGCTGCAGTCCTGCAGCTGCTCATTTGAATGAGGTGTTTTGGAAGAGGGGAAACTTCTAAAACAAGGAGGACTCTCTTTGTCTGGAGTGGCCTACGCCCTCCCTTTAAATCAAAGTATTTCTTTGCCACCAGCTTGCGGCAACTTGGTGCCAGAACTATGTTGGAGTGAGTGAGGGCCCATGACTAGCCAAAATCTGCATACTAAAATTGAAAAAACATTTTTGTTAAAGAAATAAAATACAAACAAAAAAAAAAAAAAACGGTGAAAATAATGAAAACTAACTGAAACTACAGCTCATGTTCAAACAACAAACTAAAAGTAACCTAATTAAAGTTACCTGAGCAATCATGTCCACTTTCATTTTTGTCAATATCAAACGTGATTTTTTTTTTTGCACTTAACCAATACTCTATATAATTAAAAACAAAACAAAAAACTAAAACGAACACTAAAAAAGAAAAAAACTAAAGTAAATCAAAGCCTTTTCAAAAAATAAACTTGCTCTAAAAGACAGTGAGTATAATTAGGTGAAAAAAAAGTCAAAACGAAATAAAACTAATTCTAATGAAAAATTAAAAACTATTATAACTCTGCCGGATACAGAGAAAGCTTAATTGGGCCTTCTGCCATCTGGTGGGAGAGCATTTAATTGGTCACGATTCATCACCGTCACAAAGCAACATTATTTTATCGTAAGTAAATAACTTTTTGGAGCAATGAAGACAAACTGGATGATTTTCCACAGCACATCTAATGACAGTATCGCTCACGTCACACTTTGTTTTTTCTTAGGTAAACAGAATGATGAAAAGGATATGAGCGCCGTGACGACGCCGGTGGCCACGCCGAGAGCGAAGGAGCCGCTGAAGACGCCGAGGAACATGCCGAAGGACTTGAACATGGCCACGACCTCGAACGTGTGGCTGTTGTCGCCCTGCGGCTGGTAAGCCACAATGGACCTGCCGACAACATCCACCACACTCAAAAAATCCCCTTTGAGACGTAAATGGCTCAAGTGTAGCATGTTGCAAGGATACACATTGGACGTGCGCCTCATAATCCAGGACAAGAGTGAATCAGAGATCTTACTTCCATTTCTTTGCAGGTTAAAAAAGGAAAAACAGAAACGAGAACCGTACAGTGTGTGTGTGTGTGTGTGTGTGTGTGTGTGTGTGTGTGTGTGTGTGTGTGTGTGTGTGTGTGTGTGCGTGCGTGCGTGCGTGTTGCAGGGTGTGCCGGATCCTCTGAATGTGTGAGTGTGTGCGAGTCCGTTGGAGTAAGTGTGTGCACATAATGACTATAATTATGATTTGGCAACTGCGTTATATGTTAGTGATAGGCTACGACACATTGCGACTTCGGGCTACATTGCCACCATCGGAACGAGGACCCGTGCGTGTTTTCAACTAAAAAGCAGAAACAGTCTGAACCATTGCAATCAAGTCAGGGCCCGCAAATCAAAATGATTGAGCAGTATGACAAAGTAAGACTGGCTCAGCTTTTCCCTCTCGACCAGTGGCGACTGCAACCTTTCACGATGGGGCAGCATCTGACCTTCTAAGTTCCGCTGTAATTTTCTGCAATCAAATATTTGGCTTTTAACGTGATGAACTTGGCGTGCATTTTTTTCACTGAGTCTACTTTGCAGCGATGCTGGAGAAGTCCATTTTTGCATTCCCCCTCTCTACACTCACTAAAGGACAAATCTCCAGCTGTTTGCTCTCTCGACATCTACGTGCAATCAATAATAACAGCAAAAAGTGATTTCTCGTTTGCCGACTCACAATATAAATAAAAGATTAAAAATAGCACACTTGACTGGTGATTTGTCTTTGGTCCCAAAATATTCCCGTCGCCACGTTCTACTGAGTGCAGCCGTTTGCTGGCTCGCTCCGAGATTATTCGCAGGGATTATGCGAGCCTCTGCAGTGATTCTAAAATGCTTCTGTGGAAAGAACGCAGTCCCATGTCGGCAAGGATGGAATTATATTATAGTGGAGGTCATTGGTGTCTAAACTATGGCCCGGGGGCCATTTGTGGGCTGCCATCCATTTTCAAGTGGCCAAATTTCCATGGCACGTATATAAAATTTAAATTTGACATGGTCCGCAAGGCTAGTTCATAAAAAAGGCTGGAAGGGGGCAGAGTGAGAAGGGAGGGTATTAAAAAAATAAAATAAAATGTCATTACTATTTATAAACGGGTTTACTGTAGAGCTTTTCAAGATATGCAAAGATACAAATAAACTATTTGCAGCTAAAATAATGACAATTTCTCTTCAAAACAGGGTGTTGATAAATGATGAAATTTTAGTTTTCGATGGTTCTGAATATGGAGATGGGAAGTTTGGTCACTGTTCAGTGCAGTAGTCGATCGAGTCCAGTGGAATATAGGATTGATGTGGTGCTCGCCTACCTTTTTGAAACTGATTCAGTTACGGGTTCGGTCAATGTTTTTCAAACTAAAAGCGGATGTTTGCAAATGTCTTATTTTGATTAAACCACCAAGATAATTCATCTGACTTCATAAAGGTCTCCATAAAGCAGAGAATAATTACTGTTCACAGGCTGAAATTAAAGGATGTGTCAATTTGAAGTGAAACAACAGCTCAAAACGACCCTAAAAATAGTTGTTGATTCATTTGACCAGCGATTATTTGTCATTGATGTTGACACCTCTCATCTTTAGAAATCGGAATGAGAAGATAACCGCAGGTGAACTCACGAGGAAAGGACGACGGCCACAGCGTCGTTGAGCACGCTCTCGCCGAACAGCAGCGCGTACAAGTCGACGTCCACCTGAAGCTCGTTGAAGATGGCCAGAACTGTCACTATGGCAACGGAAGACACAAATCTATTTAGAAGCATGAGATCAGTATTTATAAAGGCTTCTATTTGGAGACGATGTCGTTTGAAAAGAAGCCAAAAATGGAGACGCACCGGGGTCGGTGGCGGACACGATGGCGCCGAAGAACAGACAGTCCGTGAAGAAGAATTCGCCACCGAGTTGTCCCATATGCTTCATTAGCATCACACAGCCATACATCAACAACCTGGCAAAACCAGAAACAAAAAAAAAAAAAACACGCCAATTATAAATCACAACAGATGTGTACAGGCATGACAAGTGACAATCTTACCCGATGACGAAACAGGAAACAACTGTCCCCATAAAGGCGTAGGCCAGGATGGAGCCCATATTCCGGAAAAAGTGTCTCTGCAAACAAGACAGACACACTGTCAAATGTGACTCTCCTTGCCTTGAGTGCATGTTGATGATGTCATCAAGAGGAGACCCAAATATTTTTTGTTCACCCGCTTCAGGCTGTAACCGGCGTGGAAGATGATGGGCGGCAGGAGGATGTTAAAGAAGACTTCAGGGTCAAACGTCACCTGAGTTACATGCATGCAAGACAAAAAAACAATTTGGAGATGTGGTAAATAGTTCATCAAATGTCCTGAATGAGCTAAACAGTTTGAAGGTACAATGACTTGAATTAGTCATGAAATGTGGAAGGACAAAGTTGGCTTCGTCCACACGTAAAATATTTCTTAATTTTTGTGATTTTACTGTAAAACTATCGGCCCTTTTCCCCACCTTGCGCAGCATCTCGTTGTCCTGCACGTCGTCCACCTCGCTGGCGCTGATCTCACCCTTCAGCGTGTACTCGTAGAACTTTCCCTTGGAGTGGACAAGCAGCGTGGCGGGGCTAGCATTGACGTGGCAGCTCAACGTCACGTTGCTGACGTCGCGCGAGACGTGGATGCCGTAGCGCAGCACCACCCCCACCAGTAAACCTGGGCACCAGACAAGAAAAGGCACCATTTGTTTTGATTTGAAATTAAATGTAATTAATTTAATTTATTATGTAATGAATGGACTTTCTTGATTTAGAGATGTAGGACATTTGTATGGGATGTTTGCACACTTAAGTTCACTGAAACTGTTTACGTGCTGCTGTTTTGGTTAGCAAGAGAGTCTGTCACGTCTTTGACAGACACACCCCCAATGCTCACTTTTGCCATCCGGAAGTACATGACACGTGATGGTGAAACGTTATTTACAAGGCCTATTTACTGTTCAAAACTAATATATGGTTAGAGGCTCACCATAAATCATCGCCAATCCAGTTTCGTGCAAGAAGCGGAACCGGCGGTGTTTAAACAGCCAAATGGTCAGAATGGTGAGGGTGAGGAGCAGGATAAAGATGAGCAGGTCAGCGCTGTCCTGCCGATGGCTCTCCTCAGCCTTCTTCTCCGTGACGATATTCTCCATGGCACTGTCCTCCTCCTCCTGCTGCTGCTGTTGTAGTTGCTGCTGCTCCCGAGGTGACGAGGATGCTCGGCACACGCACACGCACAGACACAGACTCGCCGCCAGCAGTGGCAGCAAGCGCCGCCACTGCGTCCCCGTCCCCCCGCGGCCTGGGCCAACAGTCCACTTAAGCGCCATGGCCTGATATTCGGCAGCTAAAACGCTGCGGTGTCGACGTTGCGGAATCCAAAACTTTGGCCAATATCTTACACGGACTAGAAGAGCAGGTAAAAAACGACAGCAACAGAGGAATCGATTCTGACCCGGAAGTGAAAATTGTGTTTTTCCAGGACGTGTAAAGAGGCTTCAACTTAAAAGCTACACGGAAGAAGTTGCAAATTTAAATCACCAAAAGTAACGTGATTAATTTTATTGAACTGAATACAATAATTGAGGCTTTATTTGGTATTTCATACAAATGTTACTCTGCCTAATTTTTCTCACCAATAAATTCTGAATTTTTTATTTTGAAGTCCCGTATTAATGTTGCTCATGTCAACGAAATAAAATTAAAATATTGCACAATTTATGTAAAAAAATACTTGAATAACAAAGAATACTTGACGTCACGACGTTGGCGGGGATAATGTGATGTATTCGAACGATATTTTAATCTATCGCACCGCAGTGCTGAAGTAATTGTAGTTGTATTAAACTATTTTGTCTTCAAAAAGTCTAGTTTATTTTGGAAGATCTTCGCTTTTCCGAGGAGCACATGAATGCAGCATGAAGTCCGTTGTTTCACTGACATGTTTCTGTTGGGCGAGTAAAGATGCAATTGTGGTTAATCTACCCTCGACATTATTTTGTATAGTTTTAACGCTTGGCTGGTAATCCCCGATCTTCGCATTCCACGGTTTCGTGGAAATTACAAAAACAAGCATGACATCGAAACAGAAAGGTACGTCCATTGCCCATCTCGTTTGGTTAGCTTGCTATGCTAACATTATCTAGCTAGTTTCTGTGTCAACATCATAAACAACAATGCAAAAGCAAACACATATTACATTAGTTTTAATACTTGTATTAGTAAGCGGAAGCTTTGTAAAAAAAACCCAAACATATACTGTACTGTATTATATTTAATTTTAATACTTGTATTTGTTAGCGGAAGCTCTGTAATGAAACGGCTACGAATTATAACAACAGTTTAAAACTGCACTACCAAAATTAAGCGCATTTGTAACATTTTGGGTGACAGTAATGTGACTTCAGCAGAGCAGTGTATTTTACTGAAGTGACGTTATTAAATTCAAGCAGTTGTCAAAAGTGTTGCAGTTGTTTATGTAGCCTTTATGTATTTCTCGGCAAGGGTAATTTATTGGTATAGTACCTTTCATACACAGTGTTTTAACAACGAAACGAAGTAAAGCTTAAAGGGTCGGATTTTCCACACCAATCGGGCTGGTGCAGTCCTAACCGAGCCTTGTTGAATGAACCGATGAAGCCTTCTCGCATGAGAAACGAAAAACAACCAGAGCAGTCAAGGTGCAATCGATTTAATGCCCGGAGAAAGAAGTGACGTGGATGAATGAGAATATGCACAAGCATGAAACAAAGTAATCGTAACAAATAAAGTGAAATGAAATGAAATGAAAAGATGACAAGATAACATTGTGTGTAACATTGTGGTTATGAGCATGCTACAAGTTAACGTGAGATTCTTTTTGGCTCCAGCTGGTAAAGTTGGCTCCAAAAGTAAGGAAGATGCTCCCTACGAGTTGGAGAATCAGTTCGTCCTGCGGCTGCCAACAGTAAGCATCTGCAGGTTTTTATTTCCTTCATCTGTAAAATGAAGTGTGACCAATTTCTACCCCCTCCTTTTTTTTTTTTTTTTTTTTTTTTTGCAAGGAGTATGCATCTACCGTGAGGAGGATTGCCCAATCTAGTAGTATGAATATGAAGGACAGACTCACCATTGAGTTGCACCGTGAGTCACCTCTTTGTGTGGGATCTTAACATTTTAGAAGCGAGTCTTTTTTCAGTGAAAATTGGATTCCATCTATTTGTGCTACTTGAATATTTGTGGTGTTCCAACTTCTGCTATTGGTCCATGACATCAGATGGATGCTCAGATATGTTTTTTTTTTTTTGTTTGTTTATATTAATTCACAGCTGACGGTCGCCATGGCATCGTGAGAGTAGACCGTGTCCCTCTGGCCTGCAAACTGGTGGACCTGCCCTGCATCATTGAGTCTCTCAAAACAGTGGACAAGAAGACTTTTTACAAGACAGCTGATGTCTGCCAGGTAGAGCAGGACCAAAGTATTGTCTTGAGGAATAAAAATCCCTCCCTTTTCATTCTGTAGGGTGGCTTAATCATGAAGTACGGTACCGGACTTGTGTGCGGAGAGCGTGGGATCGGTTCCCGCTCCATGACGGTGTGGGTGCGAATGGCTGTTCGTCTCTATGTGCACCCGGCTGGCGACCAGTTCAGGTTGTAGTAGTCTGGCTTTCGCCCAAAGTCAGCTGGGACAGGCTCCTCGCGACTCTGCATAAGCAGTGTGGAAAATTACATGACAGATGACAGAAAAAGAGAAATAAGAACAAGAGCCAAAAGTGCAAAAACAATGACAACATTACAGCGACATGTAACAATAACTTCGATTTTTAACATGTGACGGGAAAGGAGTGTGGTGATGCAAGTGACTTAGCATGGGTAGTGTATCAAACAACATTTTGCGGATCCAATTCACAGTAAAAGGTTATATTACAAGAAAGCCATATTTTTCCAACAACAAAAAAAAAAAATCAATGGATTTCATCATTTCAACGTAATTTTCACGATATGCGAATTGCACCTTTTATTCTGTAAAAATTGCCCTCATTTGCAAAAAATAAATAAATAAATAAATAAATTTGGGCTTATTCTCTCCACTGCCTGCCTGTGTGTATTGCCAATTATTTCGAACCAAAATATGTCATGTACTCACTTTGTGTGGTTAGATGCTCGTGTGTACACTAGATGGAGACCTCTACCCTCCTTTAGAGGAGCCAACGGGCACTGATCCCAAGACCAAGAAGAAGGACAAAGACAAGGACAAGAAGTTTATTTGGAACCACGGCAGTAAGAAGACAAACGCGGACACGTGTACATGCGTCACACGATCATCTTCGCCGCACTAATCACCTTGTTTTGCACCCGCAGTCACTTGTCCCCTCAAGAACACGCGCAAGAGAAGATTTCGCAAGACTGCCAAAAAAAAGGTTTGCACATCACTTTTTTTTTTCTCCCTTTTGCCTTCCCAGCTCTCATTAGTCTCTTTTTGCATCCGTCTCCTCCTTTGGCTCTTACCCAAGCAGACGTTTACATTTCTTATAACAGCACCTCTATTGAACCTTAGATTTACATATAAATAAAGCCCTTCCATCTTGGTTTATCTCGAAGGCAAAGCAACCAAAAAGCAATTTTACCGGCGCTTCTTTTCAAAGTGAAGGCACGCATGCCCGAGCGCTACACTTCAACTTCGTCTTTTGAATCAATCTTCCCGAAGGTGCAGAGTTGAGTCGCATCGATTTGGCTGCCATCTCTTTTTTTCTAATCGCTAATGTTCTCACTGGCACGTGGCCAGGTGCTTTAACCCGCACGCCATCTCTCTCTCTCTCTCTCTCTCTCTCTCTCTCTCTCTCTCTCTCTCTCTCTCTCTCTCTCTTCCCATCTCCTCACAGTACATCGAATCGCCCGACGTGGAAAAGGAGGTGAAGCGGCTGCTGAGCACAGATGCCGACGCTGTCAGCGTTCGTATCCTTCCTCCCCAAACGCTCGTCCGTCACAGCACGCAGCAGGGACGAAACTGCTTTCGTGCCATGACCCGCAGCGCCTCGTCTTAGCTGACATGAGGCCATACAAAACTAAACAAAGCAGGTCATGTGAGCAGGTAATTCTAAAAATGTGAAGCGCAGGGGTGGCCAAGCCTTTTCCCTGTTTCCGGTTTAGTCCTCCAGGGGACCATACTATCCCGCCATTTTTATATTAACCACCACAGGTCTGCTTATAAGATTACGAAGTCTAGGGCAGGGGTGCCCACATTTATTCAGCATGCGAGCTAATGCTCCTTGCGAGTGTTTTCATTTTGTGTTAGAGCAGACGCATGGGGCGAATAATTAAACTGCACACAAGAAGGTCACAGCTGAGATTCAAACCAGGTTGGTTTGTTTTTTTTTTGGGGTGGGATTCACAAACTGGGCGCGTTGACCTTGACCTGTGATGATCAGGATGGGAAGTCATAGCAGAGGACGACATGAAGGACGGAGACCAGCACGGCTCTCTGGCCAACCTGGACTCATCACCTGGCACGTCGGGACACAAGATGGGTCACGGATCCTCAAGTAAGTCGTCTCCACCCAACAACTTGGCTAAAATGGAAGGACTCTTGCTTCAGAAGTCAAAACTTGTTTTACAACTTGGAAAATAAATTAAATTTTGGGGAAAATGAGCCTCAAAAGTCATTTGCGTTAAATCTTTAAGAACAATTTTTATTTAGTTTTTTTTTAATATACAGTACATTGTAGTTGATTATTCAAGTACAGTAAAAAAAATATTTAGCTATATGTAAGCACAATGCAAATGTTCAAACTGCTTACTGTTACAGTGGCTTGCACTATTTTCAATATTTTTTTTAACAAATAAATGTCACACAACAGGCGAACATTTATTTATTCATTTATTTAGCTAGCTGGCTGCACACAAGAAAGCCACAGCTGAGATTCAAACTAGCTAGCTAGCACAAATTTGGAGTTATACTCCAATTTCGTTTTGTCTAAATTGGAAGAATCTTTTGTGCCATGGCTGCATTTGCAACATAAAATGGCAATAATGGCTTTCTATTCTCTTCATTTTGATTTGGGTCGATATTTTGTTCCACTTTGGAGGTTCCGCTAGAGTTCAAGCAGCCCAGCAGCTAGAAAGTCTCTGCTCATTGACGACTGTTATTCGCCAATGCCAGATGCTTAAAACATTTCAATATGATGGCCCGGTCAATAATAACCTTCACAACAGCTGCCGAGGTCGGAATGTGTCAGTATCCAATCGGAGTTAACGGGCGATAACTCTTTACGTCGACCAGCCCAGCGTGACGAACTGCGGGAGATGTTCAACGACATCAGCAGCTCCAGCGAGGACGAGGAGGACGACGGGGACCGCCACGAGGACGAGGACCTGAACATCGTGGACACGGAGGACGACCTGGTCCAAGACAAGCTGGACGAGTCCGACCCTGCCCAACGAGAGTCGGACACAAACAACCAAATAGGTGAGAGAGGACTTTTTCTTGCGAGAGAGCACGGAAGATTGCACCGGGTGTCTTGACCAAGGCATCCTCTTTACATTTTAAGTCCTGGGAAGCCCCTATGGGGGACACATTTTTCAATCCGAACCACAATGAAACTTAACAGCCAAAGTGCGAAGTGCCACAGGAATTGACATTTTCTTTTGACTCAAAAAGTCATTTTCAGATATTTTATTCATGTAGTCTCTCCTGGAGGAATGTTGGATTTGTGTGATTTGTCTCAGTCGTATCAGAGCCCAAAGTTGAGATGGGAAGGAGTAACCAGTTTATTAGTTTGTGAGGTATTAGATTTTTGAGGGGGTGGGGGGTGGGGGAGGAGCTGTCATGTTGCGATAAAAAGTCATATTTTGAATGTTTGTTATAAGCGTAAAAATTCATATTTGGAATGTTTGTTGTGAGCGTAAAGTCTGAATCTGTAAACGAACAAAAGACATTACTGTGTCAAGATAAGACTTAGTCATCTTATGAGAAACGAGTCGCATTTTTCCAAGTGGTAATATAATGACCAAAGTTTTACAAAAGGATACACTGCTAGTTTAAATTCTTTGAAATATAATGCCTTTATTCTGGAAAAAGACATTCTTGAGGGAAAAAAAATATCCACTTTTTTTTTTTTTTTTGTCCCCCCCGCTGTAGTACGACCGCTTTAGTTCTTCACCAACTCTTTCGGTGATGCCCAATTTTTGTGATCAATGATACGTCATCATCTGATCTGATCTTTTAATTGGCCCAAAGCTAATGCAAGGATGAGGAAGTTGGAGAACCACAGGTCTAGACTTCTTGAAGCCGAGTTTTCCAGGTCTCTCTCTCTCTCACACACACACACACACACACACACACACACACACACACACACACACACACACACGGAAATGTGTAGGCAGACGTTCACTCGAATGAAGTGCTTCACAGAGAAGCAGCGCTGACACGCGTTCCAACGCAGGCAGCTGCCTGTACCTTTTCATCTCCATTTGGCGGAGCTGTCAGCCCGCAATATTAGCCGCCAGCTTTGCCTCAGAAGTCCTCTTTGGACAATCAAGTCCAAGTCCAGCTGGTCTGCTCTTGCCCCGCAACAACTGCGAAGTTGGTTACAAGAATAAAAATCATTCAATCGAAGTCATGGTCCAAGAGTGCATTTTTCTATTTGTGAGGAAAAAAAAAGGTCATCTCGTTGGACTAATTTGGACTCAACAAAGAAAAAGGTTACTTTACAAAGGGAAACCTTTTTAATTTGACAAGTATTCATTTATAACCCTTTCAGGGACAGCGGTCAATACAGTGGACAGCTTCTCGTGGTATCATTACTGGTGCATGATAGGGTTAAAACGACATGCACGAATGCGCCGCTTTGTTAAGATATAGACTGTTGTGGATGTTATCGGTTTATGTTTGACAAACGACGAGATATTCAACCTTTAATGGGAATGTGCGTAATAACGATAGACGCGTAAATAGCCTCTTTTGTTTTCTTTGTGTTCACATGATTCCTATTTAGTGATATTCTATCCAGACAGAGAGGTTTGTGTGGGAGTTTACACAACCGTTCAATTCTGATCATTTTTTTTTCCTCCCCTCTTCCATCTTTTGTCTTAGTTTTTCCCTTTTACGAGCCGCTCTAACACTCTAGGAAAAAGTCGCAAGGGGAAATAAATTGCCTCCAATTAGTTGCAAAGGGGAGCCACAGTTGAGAGTTGAGGCGAGGTAGCGGGCCGTCGCTTTAGTGTAATTTAGCGGCCGCTCTGTGTGCAGCCCTGAGTAGGCTCATTTAGTTTTCCTGAGTGCTTTTGTCCGCTACCTCACATCTTTTTTTTATATACATGTGTTGTACCCATTAAGCCTCGCCTGACTGTCAGCCATGTGAAAATGACCATCATCATTCTTTTCACTTTCCCCACAAGAGCACATTCTTGTAAAAATTACCGTATTTTCCGCACTATAAGATGCATCCGAAAAGCATTCACTTTTCTCAAAAGCCGACTGTGCGCCTTATAATCCGATGCGCCTTATCAATATTCCGATTTCTTGGACGTCGTATTTTAAATGTTCTATAAAGCGCTTTGTGACTGCTTGCAGTGGTTGTGATAGCTCGATATAAATAAAAGCTTTATTGCATTGTATTATATTCCCTTTAGCATAGCTCCACCTAGTGGATGCATAACGCAACCGCAACCATTGTTGTATCTTCGATTCTATGCGCCTTAGAATGCGGTTTTTGTCTTGACTAAAACCGTCTCCTGGTGTTTGTTGGTCGCAGTGATGGAGTACCAAGTACAAATCAGCGGCGTCAAAGCCAAGCTTCAGGAAACGCGAGCCCGCAAGAAACAACAGGAGGAGCTGATCATGAAAGTGGAAAACCAGGCCCTGAAAGTGAGCGAGCACGCACGCACACACAAACTTGATGAGATTGAAGTTGTAATCATGCAGGCGTACATTTTTGTTAGTTATTTTTTGTCTTTTTTTTTTTTTAAATAAAAGTCCATTCGTCTGAATCATGTTGTAATCTTACAAGAAATGACAGAAAAGTCATCATTTAAAAGGAAAAAAAATGGAAAAAAGCTTTTTTTTTTTTTACACTGACAAAAAATGTGTGCTTTTATCAGAATGATGTCAGAATATTATGAGAATTAAAAAAAAACGTGAACCTTGGATCCTATGGGGTTTTTGAAATGTTATGTTGGGGGAAATAATTGCAAACGGGGACAGATTGTGTTGAAGCTGACGGCTGAGCTGGCGGGACAGCGAGCAGACACGGCTGCCATTTAGCGCTCCCACTGTCCTCCTTTTTGGGGGGGGGGGGGGGGCGGAGGGGACACCGTCTGCGGTCGTTAACATCACGGTCGCCACGCAAAAAGGTCAGCCGTGTCTGACTGACATTCCGGGTGGCCTTTCTGTCGCAACGAAGATAGTCGCACGCATTTGAAGCCATCACAATTCAAGGAGGTGCGAGAAGGCAATGTCACACGAATGTCCCATCTCTCTTCTCCCAGAACCGATTCCAAGCGTGTTTGGATGAGATCATTCAGCAGGAGGAGCGCGAAATGGAGCAGGTAAGATGTCCACGCAATCAAATGCCATCTGGCGTTTCCCCCTCAGTGCCAAGAACTGTGTTGATGTGAGTTGGATAGTCCTTTGCTGCCATTCTGTGCTTTTGTGACACCTTCCAACTTAAAAAAATTAAAAAAAACATGACAGAGAAAACTCGGATAATGATAAATCGTTGAGTGACGCTTGCGAACTGCAAGGCTTGATTTGAATGTTGCCATCTTATTTTTACATAGTGTTCCCCTTTCACTCTGCGTCATCTTCTCTAACGATCGTGACACAAACTTTCTACGGCCGACCGCCACCTGTGCTCATTTATATCACACGTGCACATACTCCGTTTGAGTCTTTGCCGCCTAAACTTCCGACTTCTAACTTGTTGCCGTTTCTGTCCCTCTTAACCCACGTAACAAACCGAGATTCTCCGTCTAATTGTGATCCTCTCCTCAAATCTATGGCGGTCATGGCGCCAGCCACGAAGATTGGTTTGTCGGCCGTTTAACAAACTTGGTATTTGCAGAAAAAAAAAAAAAAAAACGGGCGAGAATGGCCTCCTTGAGAATCAGTTCCACACGGGAAAAAAACAACAGAAAATTGGTGAACAAGTGAATAGTGAAACACTCGTAGACTGTAACCTGCTTTTGGCTACGAGCTCATTGGGCAACATTTCAGAAATGTCATTTTTACTCAATTGTCTTTGGTTCCGCATGATGAAAACTTGTTCATCCGTGGCGCTGAGCCTCTCCTGCTTGTCCTGCTTTTTCAACAGCTGGCCTCGCTCCAGGAGCAGCTGGACTCGCTGATTGAGAAGTAAACACTAGGGGGCGCCCTCAGCACCACAGGAAAAGCGAATGATGAAGAAAAGGAGGAGGAGGACCTGAGCCTTGACAGACTTGCTGTGTCATTCCTTTTTAGTTTGGTATTTTTACACAGATCGCAGAGAGGGCGCCGATTTGCATATCGGCTCAGATCACGTTGTTTGTAGCCGTGTCAGTAAAGTGTTTTATTTCAATAGAGAATGATGTGTCTTCCTGTGTTTTTTTTTTGTAGTCAAAACCATTAATGCAGCCCTTGATGGCTTTCTGTTATGCACGCTCGCAGACAGGAAGTTTATTTGGCCTTTTTACTGTTTAGAGACTCTGGCGTATCATTTTTTTTCCCTTGTCGGTGGATCAACCTTCAAGGTGTGTTAAATCACTGAGCAAATATATTCCTGCTGTGAATTCTGCTTAATTCCTCACACTGCCTTGGTTACACTTTTAAATGAACCTCATTTTATGACACGGTTGCCCCCCCACCCCCACCCACCCATCACTTGAAGCACACTGGCACTCATGAGAAACTAAGAATGATCATTGGGCGATCTTAAAGCTGTACAGTTTTGGAAATGGTTCAAGTTGGACTCTTTTCCTGTTAATTATTGAGAATTCATCATATAGTTATTGATTCCTCCCCTGCTCCCCTCGAGGTGTTGCACTCAACAAATAAAAATATGAACATTTGTTTTATAGATCAGTAGATTTTACTGCTACTTTATTTAAAATCACACTCTGAAATCTTACTTTCGGGGGAGAACACATTTTACAAGAATTTTATTTTTCATCAGAAAAAAAGTTGTGCTTTTTACGAGAGTACTTTTTTTTAATGGGGGGGAGCAGTACTTTTTATGATATTGGTCATAGTGTTTCAAGGGGAAGAAAAGTTTGAATCAGGAAAAGTTTTCTTGGAATAAAGTCATGATGAACAAAAATGTCATTGAAAATTGCCTCTTATTGAAGATGTTGATCCTTTTTGGGGAGAATTAATATTTAAAATATTTGAGTTCTTTCATTGACCATGCAATTTTCTGACAAAAAAAAAGTTATGTAGTGTTGAGGAGAATGGCATTTTATGAAAATAAAGTTATATAAGAGTAGGGGGGAATGTACATTTATTAGGGATATATTTAAAATATGAGAATAAATTCATTTTTTTGAACGTCGTCGTTTTAGTGCTTCAGTGACCGAGCAAAAACATGAAAGTGCATGTCATTTTTCTTCCCAATTTAATTATTTAAATTGTCCAAATATACGTTGAACCGTTATTTTACAAGACAGTCACCATTTGAAGAGTTAATACATAATTCAAGTAAGTCATATTATTGAGTACTTTGTATTTATTCTTAGCATTATTTAAGAAAAAACAAAAAAACGAGAGTAATAATTTAAGATAGTGATTTTTTTTTCATTGGAAAGAAGGTGAACTTTCTTTTTCTTTTGTTTTGTTTTCGCTCCTTTTGAAGATTTATTCAAAATATTTGAGTTCTTTCAATGGCCAAAATCAAAACATGTATGTCCTTGACAGTCTGTTGCGTACTGCATGTTGTGGCCCGTTCCCTTCCCCCCAATTGGATTACCGGTACATCCCCTTCCCGAAAGATCTTGGGCTGTGCGAAAGTCATTTTTTTCCCTTACTGCAGGGACGCTCCCGCCAATGCTAAAAGCCATGCGGGGATTAGCTCCTCAGATTAAAGTGGCCACAGATCGCCCCTATTGGGCCTAATCCCGCCATCTGTCAGAGAGCAAGCGACCGAGCACCTCTCTCATCTCCGGGCCAAGAAGGAGGCAGGCAGCACCATGGAGGACACGTACCTCCTCAAGCATCCGGGCGTGAAGAAGAAGATCCTGGTTGGAGGCACTGGCCCGCTGCCTCACTTCCCACCTGGGACGAAGGTACTTGTCACTTGACGCCTTTTTGATCAGGCGTTCTCGAGGTTTTTTGGGGGTTCAGGGAGGATTTTATTTTTATCTTTTCCAACCCTTTCATGCACCCTGGAACCTGATAACATGATAAACTGTCCACCGAAGTAACCGCTGTCCCTGAAAGGGTTAAACATGTCCCCATAATCTGAACGCTAATTAACTACCGATTGAAATCTTCATGATCTGTTTCAAAGAAAAGAACAAATTCCACTAAATCGAGCTGAATGTAGTTGAAAATGTCAATAGAACAGAACTAATGATGTGAAAATGATTTAAGATTGTAAATTGAGGGGTTCATTGGTTTGAGTGGTAGCTCTACTTTAAGAATGGGCAAAAGGAGAGATGGAATCCTTTGAACGCAGCTTTTATTTTTCCAACGTCTGTTCCGCAACTCCCGAAAGAACGAGAACACACCTCCTTCCGACTACTCAAACACTTCCTGCTTTCTTTTAGCCAATCAGACAATATCAACATAAACTTGTTTAAGCAATTATTAAACGTAATATAATTTAGGTAATCCTAACACAAAAAAATATAATGCTCAAACATAAAAGTACAATAATAAACAATTTAACAAAAGCTTACAATATCAACTCATCTTAGTAGACCCTGAAATATAAAGGCCAATCAGGTGATTTGAATTTTTCAAAACGTGCTCCAGAAGTGCCGCGTCAAATGTGGTGAAGACTCTTTGTAATTTCCACGAAACAAACCAGGCTAAACGTAGCTCCTCCCCACCGTGCCAAGATCGGAGTCAGTCCGCTTGAGAGCTGTCACTTCAACATCCTTTTTTTTGGTGCTTTTTTTCCAGCAAAATATGTGAGCATAAATTCCACAGACAAAAATGTGAATGAGAAAGATTTTATTTTTATTTTTGTCAAAGTCAAACGTGACAGCCATCATGTGGATCGGAGCTTCTTGTTGGCCTTTAGAGAGCCTCGTTTTCGCGATGATCCGGCGGGATACGGTACGTTCCAGTTTGCGAGCTCTTTCAAATATCAGAGCTTTTAATTGAAACAAAGCTAAGGTAGGGAGGAATAATTAGTGTAATACTGTATATATGTTTTATTGTCTCGTCAGACACCATGAATATGCACTTAATAATGACATATATGACATCATAATCACGCGTCGCCAATTAATTTGTGGACCCTCAAAGTATGGCTCGAAGACCCCAAAGTGGTTCGGTGATCCCATTTTGAGAGCTTTAGAGGTCAAACATGTTGATGTGCTGTGTCACGTTTATTCACCGTCAATTCGAAGGTGGTCCGATATTCACATGAGGGAATCGTTTGGTGTTTGACACTGACTCACCCAAGCAAACGTTTGGTCAAGCAAACGTTTGGTCAAGCCAACTGCGGCATCTTTCATGGCAGCGGCTCTGTGTTTGTCTCCCAGTGTCTCTGGGACTTTGTGTGAAAAAAAAAGTGTGTGTGTGTGTGTGTGTGTGTGTGTGTGTGTGTGCGTGCGTGCGTGCGTGCGTGTGTGTGTGTGTAGTTGTCCTAATTCTAGTCACATCCAGCTATTGGCACAAAGCCCGGATACACTGGCAAACATTTTTTGTGACAGTGCCAGCATGGATGTCCATGAATGTCTCTTGTGCGCCGACATTACTGTGTGTGTGTGTGTGTGTGTGTGTGTGTGTGTGTGTGTGTGTGTGTGTGTGTGTGTGTGTGTGTTTGTACATGTGTGTTTGTGACCTACCTGCTCAGGCAGTCCCGAATACTAAACACTGTTCTCACTACATTATAGACTAGTCAGAATAGCTAAAAGTACAATATGACACATGCATTAGCATATTTGATCAACAGAGCATTCCAAAGTGGATAATTTTGCTCGCATGCGATTGCAAAAGATAGCCTCATGTCCTCCCATGATTTTTATTAATTGATTTGCCTGACATGTTTCATCGCGCTGATTGGCTGTGTTGTATGACAGCACCATTTCATCGATTTCAGGTTGAAAATGTGGCAACCACTGTGACCATAACCGTGACTTTTTTTTTCTTTTCTTTTTGTCTTTGCATCGCAAGCTGGTTTTCAATTTCCAGACCCTGCTGGACAACTTTGAGCGCACGGTGGTGGACGACAGCCGACTGGCCGGTAGGCCCGCCGAAATCTTTGTGGGCAAGATGTTCAAGTTGGAAGTGTGGGAGACGCTGCTCACGTCCATGCGGGTCGGAGAGGTGGCCGAGTTCTGGTGCGACGCCGTTGTGAGTTGGATAGCACGCACGCACGCACGCACACATACACACGTTACAGTGAAGCCACACAAATAATTTGAACTTCTAAAATTTGTGACTTAGCATTTTAACCTTCAAAGCACTTACTGAGTCTCCCCTGTGAGAAGGGCAATTTAAATAAACTTCACTGACCTCCTAAATGACAAATTTGACAGGGTCCTTGATAATGAAAACGCTCAGTGTGCCGGTTTAACCCCATTCATCCACCTTCTAACTCGATAGCATGATAAGCTGTCCACTGTAGTAACCGTTGTCCCTGAAAGGGTTAAAGAACAGAGCGTGTCGTATGTGTCCTGCAGGACATACTTTGCCCACCCCCGGCATGAATCTTGATGATGTAGGTTAAAGCAGCTCATCCCGATGCACGCCGCATCACCTTACGCAACCCGCAGTATTGTTTTTCCTGGAGCGCGGCATTGACTGAAGCTGCTTTTTTTTTTTTTTCCCCGACGGCGCCGCACAGCACACAGGTTTGTACCCCATCGTGTCAAAGGGGATGCGGCTGATTGCTCAAGGCAAAGACCCCCTGGAGGGCCAGAGGCACATGTGCGGCATGGGGAACCTCTTCCACTATCACTCCACCGGCTTCCCGGAGCTGGATGAGCTCATGAGAACGCCGCAGCCTCTCATCTTTATCATGGAGTTGCTACAGGTGAGGGGAAAAAAATCATAAGTTACCAAGTTATCACCACCGCTGTTTTCTCAGAATGTTGAATTCAACTTACTTCAACTTCGCGAGCAGCATCAGCTCTTCAGCCCACCCAAATCCAATCTTCAACCCAATCTGCCGGGTCAGTGTAATTAACCCAAACTCGGGTAAAAGTAACCCAATCTGCTCGAAATGCACATCTAATAACTGGGTTAGGAAAACAACCCAGCTCATGTCAAGCTCCGTATTATAACGATGTGACTTTGACATCAGCCAGCGTGTACTCACGTTGGGTCGATGTGATCCCGTTTCCACTTCAACACATTCATCCAACCCTTTTCGGCATGTAAAACGTGATATTCCTCAACAATCACTGACAGCGATGACAAAAAGTGAACCCCCCCCTTCCCCGTCCCCGCCTACTCTGCCTGCAAACACTGCACTTTGAAGTAAACCCACCGGGGGGTCCAACAACAGCAGCATCCAAAACAAAAGTTTCACAAAAGCTTCTCATGTTCGAGCAGACAATTGTGTGTTCCTGTTGAGCACTCCCTTGTAGTCGCTCCCGCTGTTTTATTCAGTGGTGGCTTTATCTGGGAAAAAACAAAAACAAAAATTCCTGCTTCACGCCATACCTGGAGAACAGCAGCATTTATGAACACACGGGCCAGAAAACAAACAGCTTTTGCTCTCGATTTTTAAATGCTACGGTTGGAATGTGAATACCACTTTGTAGACTTTCACCAAGGCTGAAACAAAAATAAAAAATTGTTTTCTCATAATTGGTTGGCCGATGTCTAATAAGCGACTCTGTAGGTCATGAAAAAAAACCGTAGGGTAATTTCATAATCCCCCAAAACTAAGCCTTGACAGGACTAGCTAGGGGGTGGGGTTGAGGATCCAGAGCCACTTTCAAGCAATGGTTAAGGATTTGCATGAATCACTTTTAAATATCGCTGTACCTTGACGTACGAGTTTAAAAACAACGGAATAATGACGGAATAGTGAATACAATTTTGGGGAAAAAATGTGAAGATGTGAATCTGCAGTTGACGATCTGCGAGTATTCGGGGATCCGTTAGTTTTTATTTTCATTTTGACTTTTGTTTTTTTATATTACTTTTTGGTTTTTATTAGCTTTTTTTAATGCTTGGTTTTAGTTGAGTTTGTATTAGTTTTATTATTAGTTTTTTGCTTTTTTCAAATGTGGTGTTGTCAAGTGCAAAAAAAAAAAAAGTATTGTTACTAAAGTAAACTGCAATTGTCGAAAGACCGAGCTTCCTCCTTCTATATAGATAAACAGCAAGACTGAAATAAATACATTTAAAATGAACCCCGGCAGCTATATGTGTCATAAAAATTGACAAAGACGAAAACATTTTTGCTATAAGTACATTTAGTTTTATAAACCTGTGATGTCATTTTAGTTGGGGTTTTTTTTCTGATTTTGTTTTAGTTATGTTGTCAGTGTTTGTTGCTGTTAGTTTTCATTACGATCATCATCTTGGTCCCTAAATTACCTACATCAAGGTACCACTGTACAGTGTGATTCCATAGCCACTTGTGGCCCCCATGCGTGCGCCCAAACTCTCCAGGTGGGCGACCCCATGTCCTACCACAGGGAGTCGTGGATGATGGAGAAGGACGAGAAGCTGAGCACGGTGCCCCTCCTCCACATGCGGGGCAATGCGCTTGTCAAGCAGCGACAGTTCCAGGAGGCGGCCAGCGAGTACAAGGAGGCCGTGCTGCTGCTGAAAACGGTCCAGTCGAGGGTGAGCGCATGTGGGTGGGAGATGACATTACGGCGTCCTGCAGGGGATGGCGACCCGAGTCATAGCGACTGGGACTCGAGTCGAGTCAGTGTTTGGATGATTATTGATGTGACAAAATCACTTCCTTGCATTGAACAAAAACGGACACATTTTGACTCAGTAAAAGTCACATGTATATTCATCAATATCAGTTGATATGAAATCTAGTGATGGAAAAAAAAAAGCTGCCCAATGGTCGACTGGTTAGTGCGTCGACCTCACAGTGCAGAGGTGCAGGGTTCGATCCCGGCTCTGGCCTTACAGTGTGGAGTTTGCATGTTCTCCCCATGCCTGTGTGGGTTTTCTCCGGGTACTCCGGTTTCCTCCCACATTCCCAAAACATGCATGGCAGGCTGATTGAACACTCAACATTGTCCCTAGGTGCGAGTATGAGCTCGGATGGTTTTTCGTCTGTGTGTGCCCTGCGAATGGCTGGCAATCGGTTCAGGGTGTCCCCCGCCTACTGCCCGAAGGCAACTAGGATAGGCTCCAGCACCCCCCCGCCCCCCCGCGACCTTTGTGAGGATAAAGCGGATTGGAAAATGGATGGATGGACGGTTTGTGATTTATTTTGGACTTTAATTTGCTTTTGCAGCGTGACTGTTCTTCCTTTTGTCGGGTCTTTCTTTAAAATGATCTGTCATTGGTTCAAGAGAAATTTTATGTATCAAAAATACAAGAGTTGAGTACACATACTAGTATCAGTCTAAAAAAAAAAAAAATTATATATATATATGTTATCCAGCATCCCTAATTGATTTGATTGGATGCAAATGGAGCGGGAAGGGGAGGATGGAAGGAGTGCAGCTTTGATATGAAGCATTCAATCAGTCTTTTAATCAGTGCTCAAGGCTCTTAAAAAATTCAAAGATGCAGAGGCCAGCTCGCTCTTTCATTTTCCCTCCTTCCACATATGCATGCAGGAGATGCCAGGCGACGCCGACTACATGAACTTGGCCCGCCTGATCGTCCCCCTGGAGTTGAACTACTGCCAGTGCATGCTGGAGCTGCACGAGTACTACGAGGTGATCGAGCACGCCAGCGAGCTGCTAGACAAACACAAAGGTGGGTGGCGCACGGTTATCCCGTGTTTGCCAGGCGTTTTGACCGATTAGGCTAGCGTCATCTTATCAACTATCGGGCAGCAAACGTACATTCACACTCGACTCTTGGCTCAAGGATTTTTTTTTCTTTCCTAGAATAGTTATACATACATTTAGCAAGTCTTTCAAAGAGCTCCTTTGTGTCATATGATCGCAAAACCAATATATATTTTTTTTGTACAACGAGGCACGCTCGTAAGTTGGGACACTCTAATGTCAAGTCAGCACTGTCGTTTCCATTTGTTCTTTGTAGACTGCGTGAAGGGTTACTACAAGCGAGCCAAGGCCCATGCCGCCGTGTGGAACGAAAAGGAAGCGCGCCGGGACTTCAACATGGTGGCCCACCTGGACCCCACGCTGGCCTCGCTGGTCCACCGAGAGCTCAGGGCCTTGTCTGAGCGCATGAAGGAGAAGTACTGGCAGGAGAAGGACGCCTACTGGAACAAACTGGACGTCAAGGATGCTGCTGATGAAAAAGAGAAGAAGGAGTCGGTGGATGAGGAAGAGAAGAAGGATGCCCAGGTTGGAGATGAAGGCGGGAAGGACGATGGAGGTGATAAGACGGAGGGAAAGGACTGGCAGCAGATGTTACGTCTGGTGATGCTGCTCCAGGAGCAAGGGAACGTCCTGATGAAAGAAAAAGACTTCCAAGAAGCTTCTACAAAGTTCAAGGAGGCCTTAGATTATGTGGACTTCCTTCAAAATAAGGTTGGTGTGACAGTAAGCCCTCCAAAAATGCAAATTTACCTTGATGCTCACAGAAAACAACAAGGGACACATGCATGTCTTAAAGTTCTCATTTTACCATTAAAAAAAAACATTGAATTTTGAGCAGTGTGTGTGTGTGTGTGTGTGTGTGTGTGTGTATATTTGAATATGAATTTAACTTGTTAACCATGGTTCCACAATATACGTACAATACGATACAAATGAAAGTACTCACAAGGAGCACGGTGGTCATCACTGAACTAGCCGCATGGTACTTGGCTCTTTTTCCTTCCTAAAACGTTACAATGTCGAGGTATGAAATGTACGGTCCAAAAATATCAACGCAACACAAAGCTATGACAGCGACAAGCAACCTTCCTCTCCACTAGGCCCTCGTCCTCCTCTTGCTATAACTTGCTCACACCAACCACGCCATCCAATCTCCTCCAAAATCCATCACAGCTCTTATTTGCCCTCATGTCACCCCTTCCTCTCGGTCAAATGGCCTCAGCAGGTGCGTCGAGGCGATGAAGACTGGGAATCTTTGGAGAAAGTGCGGCTGCCTCTCACCCTCAATCTGAGCCAGTGCATGCTGGAGCTCCAACGCTACCTGCAAGTGGTGCAGCTCAGTGACAAGCTATTGGAAAGCCATCAAGGTAGTATGGAAGACTGTGTTGGTGTGGGCACGGGTGGGTGGGCGCTGGCACAGTCAGTGTTTTGATGTAGGAATGCATTTAAGAATGTTTTCCTCAGACGCACTTTTTAGAGTTGAAATATGAAAATTTCTCGCTCAGCTTGCGGCGGCATTTGCTTTCATGCCGCAGCAACGCTTGATCTCGCTGTTTTGTTTACAAGAGAAGACTCAAGACTTCTTCTCGGTTTCCCTTGGCAACTACCTGTGGGCACCACATTCAAAAATAGTTTCTCTTTTTTAGCAGCGACTCTAAAGTTAACTGCTAATTACACAATTGTTCAAAAGTTTGGTGTCAATTGGCTATGGCCTTACTTTTGAAAGAAAAGCCGTAGTGTGTTTATATTGACTGAACAGGCAAGTTTAACCAAAAGCAGCCAGTTATGGTTACAATGAAACTATGAACTGATGAATCAGTGCAACACGTGGAAATAAATCAGCGCACAACTTACCTTCATGGCTGACACGCTCCATTCTGCACCGAAGGCTTACAGCGATCCATTTCAACAAATGACTCAAATGTTATCTGATCTATTTTCACTTGTTATTGTTTTAAAAATATCCAGAACCTTGTCTACCCAAAAATGGTAAATTGCATTTTTTTTCCTTCACAAGTTCATACTGTTCGTCTGTCCTCACATCGTCTAAAGAGTGAACGTTTGCGGACTTTTTCAACAAAACTTTTGAAAATAATTGGGCTTGATAGGCCTGTTTTGTTGAAAATAGACAGCGGTTTGAACTGCACCCCCGCGCTCGTCCATCTTCATTTCAGGTCACTTCAAGGCACTCTACCAGCGTGCCCGGGCACATGCCGCCTTGTGCAACGAGGAAGAAGCACGGAAGGACTTTGCCGCCGTGGAGAAGCTGGACCCTCAGTTCAAGCCGGTCGTCCGACAGGAGCTGAAGAAGCTGGGCGAGAACCTCCGCAGCATGCACGCCCACCAGAACAAGACCTACTGGCTCGCCACGCAGGAAAAGTGGGGGCCCGGACAGGCCCAGAGGAAGACGTTCACACTGGAGCTTGGTGATAGCGAGAAGCGAGCGAACGAGATAAAGCAGAGCTGTAAAACCAACGAGGAGGATTCCGATAATGAAAACACTGCGAGCGCCGAAGTTACGACAGATCCCAATTAGGACGGCCGCAGTCTGACCACCGCCGCTGTTAGCGATAGCGTAGCCAGCAGGTGATCGGCTTGAGCTAAAAGCATGAAGAAGTTCAGACGCCAAACAAGAGCAGCGGAAATAAAGCGGCCAAGGTGATCAAACAGGGAAGGCCTGTCAGTCAGTCAGAAGAGAGCAATAAACGGGGGTTGTCTTGAGGAAGTATTGATTTAGCCACGAGCTAATCCAAATTCAAACACAAAGAGAAAACTAATATGATGAAGTTCTGTGAGTCATCTTCCTGTGCACACGCGCATGCACGCACGCATGCACGCACGCACACACACACACGCACGCACGCACACACACAGTGCAAGTCTCAGTGTTGGTTTTGGTTGAGGCTGGGAGGTAGGGTGGGGGGTTAGGGGTTTGGGTTAGGGATAGGGGCAGGGGGAGGGTTGGTGTCGTGTTCGGGTTGGGGTTGGCGTTCGGGTTAGCGTTAGTTGTTTAAGATAGGGATGGGTTAAGGTTGGGGTTTCGGGGTTGGTGTTAGGGTTCGTGTATGGGTCCTGGTTAGGGTAAGGGCTCGGGTGAGGGAGATAGGGGTAGGGGTCAGGGTTTGCTTTGGGTTAGGGTTAGGTTTAGGGCTAGGGGTTAAGGTTAGGGTTAGGTTTGGATTGAGGGGTTAGGTTTAGTTGTTAGGGGTTAGGACTAGGTGTTGGGGTTGTGGTTAGGGGCTTGGGTTGGAGGTTGATGTGGGGGAGTAGGGTTTGGATTTGCGTTAGTGGTTAGGGTTAGGGTTGAGTTCGCGTTAGGTTTCGAGGGTTAATGTTAAGGTTTGGATTGGTCTCGGTGTTGGGGTTAGACTTAGGGGATTAGGGTTGGTGTTGGGGTTAGGGTTAGTGGTAGAGGTTATGATTAGGTTTGGGTTTCGGGGTTAGTTTTAGGTGTTAGGAGTTGTTAAGTATTGGGGTTGTGGTTAAGGATAAAGGTTATTGTTCGGGTTGGGCTCAGAGTTAGGGTTACCACAAGGGGTTCATGTTCGGGTTAAGTTTAGGGGTTTGGTTTAGGTGTTATGAGTTCTGGTTGGCGTTGGGGTTCGGGTTAGTGTTAGCGGTTCGAGTTAGTGGTTAGGGTTGGGTTAGGGTTAGTGTTAGGGTTGGGGTTGGTGTCGGGTTCGAGAGTTAGTGGTTAGGGTTGGGTTAGGGTTAGTGGGTTAGTGTTAGGGTTGGGGTTGGTGTCGGGTTCGGGTTTGCTTTCGGTTGGAGTTATGGCTAGCAGGTTAGGTTTGGGTTTTTTTGTGCTACCTCTCAGAGATGTCATCAGCAAATTGAAAGGTTTCTCTTATCTCACTTGTACGTATACTGTATGACTTTCCGATTTATTTTAACCTTGATAGTGCGGATGAAACTGCAATTAAGGGCTGTATGTCATAGAGCTCATTTTGTCTGACTGGGACAGAAACTGAAGCATTAATTGTTGTAACACACAAAAATAAATAAATAAATGGCTTACAGGTGATTTAACTTATTTAAAAAGGTCTCACACACACACAAACACGCAGGAGTACAAATAGAAACTTTTTTATTTCTGTACACAAAAAGAGTAGAAAGCATCCAGTAAGCCAGCACTTTTCTTTACAATACAAAGTGTTCGTACACACTTCCAAAACACTGTTGAACCCATCAAAGGAATACATTGAAATGGTTAATGAGGTATATTCATGGTGATGTTACAATAGAAACGTATTCAACAGTAAAATGTGTTTGTGTTAAACTCACGTGTTAAGGTCGAACGGGTGATTGATCAATCACTGGATTGAAAGATTGATAGGATTCGGATTCACAATAGCAGAAATCGGGGCGGATATAATGACATGTTGGGTAAGCAAGTATGTGTGCAGTTTGTATGTTTATATATGTTGTCACAGTTTGGAATAACATGTTGATGAACATAACGTGTCCTAGCAGTCATTTGCTTGTACCAAGTACAACAGTGATTCTCAAACTGGGACCAGTGAACCAGAGTTTGAGTCTGTCAAATAATTTGAAGTAAGTTGTCATGTTGTTTCATTTTAAAAAGCACAAATCTATACTTGAGGGCCAGAGTGACACCTGAACAAACTTAATCGACATCTACCTTAGCTTGGGGCCATTTAAAAACTTGACATGATTGTGACATATCCTCAAATGAATCTGACATTTCCTCATGTATAAAGCTTTTTTATTTCTTCTTTTTATAGCGGTGGGAGGAGTAATATATTCTTAAAAATATAGTCCTATTTTGTGTGGTTCTCAATGTGTGGTACATGAGCTCCCTCTAGTGGTACGTGAAAGAATCACTAAATTAAATGTTCAACTTTTGTTACACGGGCTTGAGCCTTTTTTTTTTTTTTTTTTAATCCGGTACAGTAAATTTATTCAGTATAAGTAAGTAATATACACGTTCTTTTAATATTTCAAAAATGTCTTTAAAGGTTCGCCCTGTCCTAAAATGTCAGTTCAATGCTTAAAATATGAAGTTCATGATGTCACATTTTTGTTTGAAAACGATTACATTGTTGTATTTTTTATCGCGACAAAAGATGTCTAAGTCCTTGTAAAGATGATGACTTCTTTTTTAAAATTATTTGTTATTACTGTGTAATACAAATGAAATGTCCTGGTGTTTTGTAAGGAATGGTCAACAACACCACCACCAACGTTGATGAGGATCCTTGTGGCTGAACAGCTACAGGCTTGAAAGATGAAGAGAGTGGCCCTTTAGCGCATCCCGCTTACGCCTATTCGCATTTGTATGAGGAGCCCGTCACCTTCCGTGCAGCTGCATCCTTGTGGGCTGTTCCCTAGCAACCGCATCACAACGAACATGCCGACATCAACGGAGAGAATGACGTAAACGCGCAAGGTCAAAGTCTGCTTTTTCAGGTTCCAAATTGCATATTTTTCTCCACACAGTGGATTGTGTTGTGACAGGCCGATCAAAGTGCATCGCCCCCGGCAACAAGAAGAGTGAGGATTTTTTTTTTTTTTTTTATCCTCCGCCTTTTCTTGCTTGTCTGTCAGATCACTCTGAGAGGAGCCCCCCCGAGCATCATGGCTTCACACTCTTTTTGCAGCCTATAAACGGTCGCGATGTGTGCTTCTTCCCCGAATGGGTCAAAAGACCGCAAACGCTCAGCTTGGATGGATTTGCCGTGTCAGACATCATCACATAAGCCGAGCTGTTTTTAATTTTAATTGATTTATTTATTTTATTTTATTCAGAACAATATCAGAAACGCAATGAGCGAATACAGTACACACCTCCAGATTTTTAAATATCTTCAACCAATTTTTGAGGCATCCCGCAAAAATGGGCAAGGGTGTAATGATTGCTCTTGCAGAGCCTGATTTATCAAAATCGCTTGTGGGTGTGATTCACTTACGGAGAACCAATCACCGAGCTGATCAGAAGATGAACCAATCCATCCAATACATTTTATTTAAGAACTTGTTTATTTACTGTTGAGTCGACTTTCGCTATTCACGGAGGATTAAGAACGGACAAAAGTTGCCTATCACTAACGGCCACTAAAAAGCTTTTGGGACAAAAAAAAAAAAAATCACTTACCCTCTAAAATGTATCCCCAAAATGCAGATAAAAATGCAACACACAGAAAATGCGGCTGTAGGGGGCGATGCCTGAACATCTAAAATATAGGAGTTATTTATTTATTTTTTACAATAACGCTCTGTCAACCTTGAACGTCTTTTATGTCCTGCCCACGCCAACTGAACAGCGTTTACAGTCGGATGAAAACGTAATATGACATCAGTTCGCATAACTCCAGCCGATGATTTTTGAAAAGGCCAAGTATCAGCCTGCCATTAATCAATTCAACCGTAGTTTTGATGACGGTACTTGGTGTAAAAAGTTTGAGAACCGCCAACTTCGACAATTATCCAATAACGGTAAAGGGACGTGACTTGGTCCCACCTCGCCCTCTGGCTGTAAAAGTTACGTCGACGAAATGGGAGCCATCGTGAATCCATAATTGTAAATGACAATAGACTTCATTTGTGTCTTCGTTGAAGCGGCGCCTCGCCATCCATCGTATGAACGGACGCCGCGACTCGGTGAAGGGCGAACACGTGAGCAGCACGGCGGCAACGACAGTGACAAGCAATTGGAGAGGATTAGAGCGACGGTGTGTGCAAACAGAGGCGCAGGGCTAGCGGGCACTTTGGCTGTCGTACATAAATAAATCATGGATTGAAGTGATGGTGTGTCGCTCGGGCGGTGCAAATAAACTGCCGGCGGGTGCGGCGGGCGGCCGCATAACACAACCGCAGTCCGCCTCGCCGGGGAATACACGACAAGACAACCTCGCCTTTTGCATTTCTCACACAAGCTGAGATATTTGTGATTCCAGTGCAATATAAATGAAATGCTCCCCCTCCCAAAAAAAGAAATATATTGTTAAAACGATGCCTTTTTTTATTATTATTATGATTGATCACCTTGTTAGCATTCGCCTTTTGTTCGAATAATACTGGACACTTCATCTTTTGCAAATGATTGTTAGCCCCAAGCTATGACTTGCCTACCCCAGGGTGTCCGAGGACCCCAGTTTGAGAACCACTTGTATAAAGCTGCACACCTTTAAACAACACACACACACACACACACACACACACACACACACACACACACACACACACACACACACAGTGTCTCCTTCCACTTGGCTAACACGAGTTTAACTTTGGCCGGTCGACACGGCGTCGGGCAGCAGGCCATCAAGGAGCTTAGCCAGC
>NW_017805016.1:750054-779305 GCF_001891065.2 Hippocampus comes
TGGGCCAGCAGCATGAGCTGCCCGCAGGGAGAATCCTGGTCCAAGGCCGGGCTGGGGTGACGCAGGAGGTACTGATCTTCATCTCTGAGTCGACCCCACACAGAAAACAGCACACTGAGCCACAGGCAGCACAAAGCCGATCCATGGCAGCACCACACGAGGCACGAGGCAGCAGCAGCAACAACAAAAAATGGCAACGCCAGGCAAAAGCAAACGAGCGATGAACACCAGAGCTTCTACCCAGGGTACAAGAGACATTACAGGCGCTCTTGGGTTGATGGTTTTTGTCATATATAATATTCCAAGTTTATAAACGACGCAATGAACTAGTTTACGCTTCAACGTGAGAATAAGTCATCGCGTGGCACACCGTAGAAGGCCCGCTCACTTACCTACGCACTTATTTTCAGTTGACTGACTTATGGAGTGGTACCACTATTGACGAAATTAATTGGTTCTAGAATAAATTTCTGAAATGGAAAATTTTGTAAGTAGAGACGCGTTTTCCATGTAAATGCCCTAATTCGTTCCAAGCCCCCCCAAAATTCAGACGTTTCCTAAAGCATAAAAATGCATCAAAATATGTAACAAATACATGTTATAATTAGATTGTTGCACAATAAGTGAGAGTTGCGCATAATGTAAAAAAAAACAAAAATACAGTCAAGAATAAAAATGATGATCATTTAGCTTTTAACTGTGTCCTCATGGGATTTTTGCCCTCTCTAATCCATGTTCTCTTTCAGAAGCGTTTTTTGCCTGGCGTTTTGTAAAGAATTGATGCAAGGATGTTTGCTTTTGTTGACTTTTAACAATCCTTCGAAAATGTCCAAGGCAAACATCAGCATAGTGAGCGACTGCCTGACTGGTGAACACTTTTTCTGGGTGATTCACTTTTACGTAAAACTATCGGAACACCTCGTGGCCCGAGGGGCGAATGACGAGGACGCTGCATAGACACATATCTATCTATTTATCTATTTACACACATAGACGCATACGGTAGTCCCTCTTAGCCAATGGGATGCCAGGATGATGCTCGGTAATAGCCAATGGCAGAGCAGCTGTAAGTATGTTTTGTTCAGGAAACTCGGAGCTGTGACGAGCGATTGATACTGTATTTTTACCTTTTGTATCTTGAAATTTCTTTCGTAACAAGAGGCAATATTTTACTGTTGCGACGTTTCGTAACTTGAAAATTTCGTATGAAGAGACGTTGGTAAGTAGAGGTACTGACGGCCAAAGTCTTTTTCATGACGTCTCGATATAGCGCTGATGAAACTATGGAAGTTAACTACTTTCATGCACCCATTAACCTGACAACATGATAAGCTGTCCACTGTAGTAATCGCTGTCTCTGAAAGGGTTAAAGTCAAGAAACAAAAAAAAGTGCAGGTATAGTAAAAAGCAATCACGCTGAATCAATATTACATTATTATATAATGACATTCTAGTTTGCATCAACGTAGAATTACATGACGTTGCATCATACAAAAAACAGTCAACACGGCTCACAGTATGATGCAGTGGAGTGCCAACCGCAATTGTAAACATTGTTAATGTAATGCCGTTCTGACAGTTTGCAATCAACGGAGCATTATTATTGTTGTAAAGGCAGACATACGCGACTGTTGTCGTGGATCTCATTAGGGAATGTTGTGGTTGACAGACACGCACACGAGCGCGCACGTGCACCTCTCTCTGGCTCACGTCAACATACGCATACATTAACTTCATTCTAATGAAACGCTGATGTGAACACCTCAGCAGACAGAAACCCTGAGATCAGAGCGCCATTTGCACAAGACCGCGGGGCAAATGCGACGGCTGAGGAACATGATAAAAACAGTTGACAGGCCCACTCGCTCACACACACAAGCACAAATGGAAAAAAAAATAAACGGCTCCTACAATCATTCACGCTTTGCTATTCACAACCATTGACAGTTTTTTTTAATCTTTCTGAAACACCCTATACTGCCGCCACAGCAAAGTAGCACAGTAATTGGTCCAAGGAAATACAGCAGTACCTTGACTTGTTCAAAAATTGTGGAATTCACTTACTGTCAGTAATAAAATAAATAATTAATGAAATGAAGGAGAAAAAAAAATGACAAAACACAGTGGACCCCCATGCGTCTGCTGTTTTTGGGTGTGAGCCTACCCCGATTTTCATGGAAACCCCTGCTTAGTTTCGGGTGTTGATGTGTGCCTTTCAGGGGCGTGGCCCAGTGAGTGACACCTGGAGCCGCAGTAAAGCTGGGTTGGCCCTTTGCTATTTTAGCTCATTGTGAGCATGTGCGTCATGCTCCATGTGAGTGTTTTCATTGTGTATTTGTGGGTTTGACCATTTGTACCGTTCGGTAAACAGCCGAAAGGGTCAAACCTGCTGCACCTCCCCCGCCCCCCCACCCCTCCTCCACTTCACTGGCACAGCTTCGTATCCGAAAATTGCACTTCCATTTTGGCTCACAATACAAAGCAAAAAATAAATAAATCTACCAAGCAACGTCTCCTAACTTGAAAAACTGGAGCAGTCCATTGTCAAGGTCCAGCCATATTTATGGTAATTTTACATCAGGGGTGTCGAACTCATTTTTGTTGTGGGCCACATTGCAGTTGCCATTTCCCTTCCCATTATGACTGTGAAACCATATTGAGAAGTGAAGAATACTCGTTTCTTCAGCTATTTAAGTGACTGGAATGAGGGGTTTGGTAACAAGAAAATCCTGACAACAGCTCATTACATATGATCATTTAAAATTTTGGCACCGATTTTAGGAAGCATCATGGAAGCCGACATGCTTGATTGCTTTCGCGTACCACATAAAATGATGTGGCGGGCCAGATTTGGCCCACGGGCCTTGGTTTTGACACCTGTGGTGTACTTGAACACAAATAGGATTCAGGCTGCTATGTATGAACACACTCACACACGCACACACACACTCCTCTACTCTCCTCAGCGGGCTTTGTGCTCCCACTTTAATCCACTGCCAATTGCGTGCGACATTCCACTTGCTGCGGGTCATTGGGATTATTTGTCAAAATGTTTACCCTCGCAGTCAGACATGCATGAAACAAGCCCATCAATACAGCTACACAATAAAGGTAATTAGATTAAATAGACCCGAGGCCCTTTGGGCATTTATTCGATATCCTTGACATCCTTCATGAGGTCCATGTAAGTGTACGATTTTTGTCCTTACTTTGAAGAGAACTTAGTAGGACAACTACATATTATCAGTGAGGTAAAACTGCATGCCATGCAGTGGGCACATGCAAACAATCATGTAGCAAGCCAGTGGCGCCAGTGAGTATGATTGCATTGCAGGAATGGCGACATACTCACAGACTTTCATCAGGAGAGAGGCTGTCCGTGAAGAAGGAACAGTTCTGGTTCTCCATCTCCGCCAATCTGCAAATATGCACACGTACACACATGCGTTTACCCACAGAAACAGCCACACATAAGAGTAAAGAGAAAGTGTCACATCAAATAAGACAAAACATTTGATACGCTCCCACACTGAGATACACATTTTTTTAATGCCCCCACAGGAGAGCAAAAAAAAAAGAAAAAAAAAGAAAGAAAAGCACAGCTGATGGTTGTAAGGCACTGTGGCTAACTTTGACTATCATGGAGTACAAGTAACCAAAAAAAAAAAAAAAGCTGCCCGTAAACTTCTAAGTGACAATACTGCAGAGTGGCAGGAACAGAACAAAGTAGCGTCTGCCTGAGAGGAGTATCAATAAAAATGTCAACAAGGAAAGGGAGATACAATTTCTTTTAAAAAAAAAAACAACAAACAGTTGTGGATGCTGTCTACCAGCTAGGGAGGCAATAAAACAAGCCGGCAAGGTTGCAGTGTGGTCCTGGACGGCGGATAGCGACATCGTTCCATTTCATGTGATGAAGACGACTCGACTTGGCATCAACGAGGAAGCTCATAACCGCTGCGTGAGGATGATTACGTACGACAACTGGTAACTGACACGGTAATATTTTTTTCCCAGAATATATTCCATAATAATCCAGCTCCGGCCTCCCTGTGTGGAGTTTGCATGTTCTCCCCGGGCCTGCGTGGGTTTTCTCCGGGTACTCCGGTTTCCTCCCACATTCCAAAAAACATGCATGGTAGGCTGATTGAACACTCTAAATTGTCCCTAGGTGTGAATGTGAGCGTGGATGGTTGTTCGTCTCTGTGTGCCCTGCGATTGGCTGGCGACCAATTCAGGGTGTCCCCCGCCTACTGCCCGAAGACGGCTGGGATAGGCTCCAGCACCCCCCGCGACCCTAGTGAGGATCAAGCGGTTCGGAAAATGAATGAATGAATGAATGAATGAATATTCCATAATATTCTTATATAACATTATTTCCAAATAGTGTTCACGAAAGGGTATTCCTGATTATTTATCAATCAATCAATTAAACTTTATTTATATAGCACTTTTCACATGTAAAAATGTGACTCAAAGTGCTGTGCAATTAAAACTCAAAAATACAACTCACACACACACACACACACACACACACACACACACACACACACACACACACACACACACACACACACACACACACACACAGACTGGTTCATTTGTCAATAAGAACAAGCACATCTTTAAATAATTGTAGTAAGAGTAATAAACACCCACCCAAAAAATTATTGCTTACAGATGCCACAAGATGCCCAGAAAACATGATCAGTCTAAATGAAGCTCCTCAACGCAACTTCAACATAGTTCATTGCATTAAACTGCCACCAGATGGTGCCAAATTACCAAATAGGTGAGAAATCTGTGAATAAATCAATGTAGAAATGCGAGGAAGCATTGTAGCTCAAGGCTAAGACACTTCGAGTCACAAAACCTTCAGGCTTCTGCTAGAAAGCAAAACGAATACATAAATAAATAAATGAGTCAGGAAAAGCATACGAGAACATTTCAACTGTAATTGGGGTGAATGAGAAGTGTGATTATTTTGTTTTCTCCCCGTGCCTGTCTTGAGTATCATGAAAGTAAGTGAATGGAGATAAAACGCGTCCCAGGGAGGCATCTGGCGGCCTCCCGAGCATCGTCTTCATCACAAGAGTTGGTGTGTGCGCTTCCTGTTTAATTACCGCCCAGGAGAACGTCATTAACATCCAATTAAATGAAGCGTAGTCTTCACCCAGCAGAGGCCGGGTGGCACTAAACTGCTCCAAATGCATTTTACTTTCTCCTGAATGCGTCGCGTTGTCCATCTTGATGTGAGGTGCGCACACCTTCATGCCCGCAGTATCGTCCTCTGGCATTAATCAAAAGTTGTCCGGAAGAACATGATATGTTCTACTCCATACCAGGGGTGCCCAATACGTCGATCGCGATCGCGTATTCATTTTAGGACGCAAACACCTGACTCGTTTTTGATGAACACTCGGCCTACACTGTTGTGTTAATCATTGGTCAATACGCTACTACTTGGAACGCCTTATATAATTTGCATTTTTAAGTAAGCGCTTGGTGTAAAAGTTTTGAGAACCAGCATCTTAACAGGTGTCCTTAAGGATCCGTGTACCACACGAGAGTGCCTGCTGCATCTTCAATAGCATCTTTTAAAATGCGGTCATGCTCTTGGTCCCTGAAGCCCAACGCTAATTAATTGGATCCACAAAGCCATTCCTCCTCAAGCAGTCGATAAGCATGAGAGACGCGACGGGTCGTCGAGTCAGACGCGTGTGTGTCTGTTTTAAAAGTACACTGATCCCTCGCTATATCACGCTTCATGCTTTTTTTTCTTCCCAATGTACTGTATTGAGAAAAAAAAAAAGCCAAATGACTCAGAGGTTTTGTGCATGCCTGTACTGTATATGGAACGGGCACTTATCCAAGGCGCATGATTGGTTCCTGGCACGAAGTCGACCAATGACAGCACCAGTGGATTTATCCCGTGAGCTGATTGGCTGCGCATCTTCGCAGCCAATCAGCTCCCGTCCGGCAGCTTCCCGCCTGGCACCTTGTGTCTCGTCACGCTGTTGACTCTTTGGCATACTGTCTCTTCTGTTGTGTTTGCGCTCGAACGAGAGAGAGAGAGAGAGAGAGAGAGAGAGGGGGGGGGGGGGGTGATTGGGCATGTCCGAAAGCAGCAGCACGTCTCTCTTCGCCTCTTCCTCATCAATACCGATGAACTGTCTAACCATAAACACATCGGCTGCGCGGGGATAGCTGGCCAGGAGCTAGCTGGAGGCTAACGGCGGCTACACCGTCAAAGAGTCAAATGAGAGCCGCCTTCTACGCCACCAACACAAGTCTCGCTGATGAATGTTAATTTCTGTTTATACAGATGTTTATAATTAAAGATTTAAATAAATATGTCTATATTTTCAACATGCTGGTACCCGCATACACAAAAAATCCTGATGGGGGGGTGGGGGGGTGGGAGTCTACTTTTTCACGTATCACGGCCGGTCCCGGTCCCCATTAACTGCAATGAGTGAATGGTACATGTGTGCCTTACATTTTTTATTGAACAAAGACAAGTGAAAGGAAATGGAAGAAACCGCAACGTCCCGCAGAGTTCTGAGAGGTAGATTCTCTTCACTTCCACCCTTTAAAAAAAAAAACAAAAACGCTTGTACTACCGTATATAAGAGCTGATGATGAAAGACATGAACTTGTGTGTCCTGTTCTCACACAAGAAGACGGAAGGAAGACGGGAAGTCTGCGGCTCGATTTTGTTTTGAAAAACTATTTCAATCACTCAGTGGCAACAAAATTAGGGACACTTGCTCATCTCAAAGCTCGAATGGGAGCAATTAATTCTCTTCTTAACCTTTTAGCAGCCCAAAATACATTAGCATTTTTTTGTGTAAATGAAATGCTTTAAGACTCCCACATTACAAGCCATAAAAGTCGAGATTTTCCATTGAACTTCATATTGGCAGTATAAATATTCATGGTACTGCATTTGTAATTTTCCCAATTGTTACAATAATGAGGGAGAGAGAGAGAGAGAGAGAGAGAGAGAGAGAGAGAGAGAGAGAGAGAGAGAAAGAGAAGGGCATGATAATACCGGTATCAGAAACAGGGTTAAAAGTTAATACTTTCAATAAAATTAAAAAAAAAAAACTGTTCAAATATTTGGGGACATTGGATTGCTTAGCATTATTTCATTGCTGATTGTTTTTAGAGCACGGAAATGTTGCAGAAAATGCTCAAGCTAGTGTAGTTTTTACTCTTTTTACCTCATTACATGCAGAGCGCAACGGCACACCTGTTAAATCATTTCTTTAAAGCGGTTATCGACCAAACTGTTAAGGGCATCTATGGTCTTTAAAACAGATTATTTCCATCCATCCATTTTTTTGAATCCGTTTCTCCTCACAAGAGTCACGGGAGTGCTGGAACCTATCACGCTTCTTTTGGGCAGTAGGCGGGGGACACCCTGAACTGGTTGCCAGTTCTGAGTGGTCGAGTGGGTATCAACCACGTATCAGATGGCAGGTGGAGGCAGAGCGAACGTACATGATGAAAGGAGTCAAGAGGTGCTGTCTAATCCGATTATGATGGCGCTCAGATCACACTGGAAGTTAAGCGAGATGAAATAAACTGCAGTTTTTTTTGTCACATGGCTTGATCAAGATTCTCCTGCTGATGTTTTATTTTAAAGCCAGTGCGCATGTATAATAGTATATCGGGCTATAAAAAAAGGGAAGCAGCGTTGAACTACAGCAGTCACTCCAGTGGACAGCCTATCATGTTATCAGGTATGTTATCATTATTGGTGCATGAAAGGGAAAAAAAATTGACAATTAACAGCAAGAAAAATAGCCAGACCGAAAACACACAAAAATAAAAACAAAACAAAAAATAAATGAGTCATATTTCACACGCATCTAACGAAATGGACTTTAGCTTTACCAGCACGTTAAATGTTGATAATCTGGAAACTGTACAAGCCATACATTTTCTCTGGGAAAGTAGTAACGGAATTCAAGAAGGAGCTTGAAACAGTCTGAAGCCCTGTGTGAGTTCCCACCACATTTGCAGAAACATTGCACCCGTCGCTCTTTGAAGGGAATCTCAGAACTGAGAAAGACTAAAATAAGAACCATCAAACATATTGAACAGAAGGAACAGGGGTCATGCAGAGGTCAGAGGATGTCTTGAAACAAGCTTTTTTTGTAATGTGGTCGCAAAAAAAAAAAAAAAAAAAAATTAAAATTTTTTTTTTTTTTTTTTTTTTATCTTCAGGGCGAAATACACAATATGTATACAACAGGGACAACAGATGGTCACTGTCGGCTGTCACCATGCCATAAAAACATCAAACTCGTTCAGCCGCCGAAGGGAGAAAATTATTTCATCACTTGCTGCGCTGCTAACAACTTATCCAATCATAAAACTAAACGCAGCCATGTTAGATTTGTGATCGACATTGAGTAGGAGAGGATGGCGATGAATTAATGAGAACGGACTCCTTGTCTGCTTTCGCCAAACTGGGATTAAACGTAAATGCACCAGCAAAACCCAATGCAACAAATTTGAGGTGGAACACACTATCTGTGGCATGGAAGATGATCAACACCTTTTTTTTGTGGCCCATTTTAGATCAAATTACCACCGGCTCAGCAGCTCATAGGAGATAATAGAGCAATATCGAGGATTTACAAAAAAAGGAAAGCAAGAAGATGGCAAAAAAAAAAGATGGAGAAATAGATATGTGGCTAAGAGACGAGAGTTTTAGGTGGCGTGTTAAAGCAGCAAAGACCTCGGGGGAAGTAATACACAACAGTACACTTTGCAGCATCCACACGAGCCGCATTAATGGATGTGTGCGTGTTTAGCCTTCAGGGGTGCAGCAGTCCTGTTTCTAATCTGTCAAAGAGACACTGATCCTTGAGGACAGCTCCCAGGTGACCAGTGGGCTCAGTGGCCCGGCCAGTGACAAGCCACTGGGCACGCTGGACCCCCGCTGACCTCCAGCCACACACATACACAAGCTAACACGTACGCAATATACGGACAAACAACACAACAAGCTGTTTTAAATCGGCTTATGTTTGTGCTGAAGGTGAAACGAGCTGAGGTTCTAAAAAAGGGGGCAGACTGCATGTCGAAGATGCGTGTTAACTGGGAGGGGTTGGCAGCGAATGAATTTTGACATGACAACTTGACTTTAGAAAAATAAAGCAGCAAATAAATCAATGACATAATCCCACAAAATATGTCATTGGAAATATTCTAGATTTTTTTATCTTGAAAAAAAAATCAATTTTTGTAACATGACAACTTTTTTTCCCAATGCCATTTAGGGTTACTATGCTATGCTTAATTGGTTTAATTGGCGTTAGGATTGTGACTCATTTCACAGGAGACATCTGAGGAGCCCTGTTCTTGAAGCACATGGCTGCCGGATCAATATTTCAATCAGAGCCTTGCGGGGATCAGGAAACAGGCAGAGGGGGCAAAAATGTGGAAGCAGGGAACCCGGATTAAGAGAGCAGACAGCAGGGGTGAGTGAATTAGAGAGATGGTAATGCGGCGGCAGAGCGAGAGACGTACCTGCTGGCGTAATGCTCGATCCTGCTGTGCGTGTCTGCATGGGGCAGCTTGGGGGACGAGCACGGCCTGGGAAACACAATGACACTCGAAATACATCATCACAAATACATATAGGATGGCACAATGAAAAATTAATCCGGACATATTGCCAGGATAATCCAGAATCAGGAAGCATTGAGGTAAAGACTTTTCTTTTTGAACCCCAGTAGGAGGTTGTTTTCATTTTTGTTTATTGCGACCAGGATTATAAAAAAAAAAAAAAAAGAACAAAAATCCACATATTTTATCTGAGTTGGGTCGGAGTTTGAATCGTGACGTTGGTCTTGCTGTGTAAAGTTTGCATGTTCTCTCTGCACTCTGTGTATTGGCGGTTGTGTTGGGGCAAGGGAGAAGCCCTTGACTCTGAACTCAACTCAACTGTATTTATAGAGCACTTTAAAACAGCCATCACTGTATACAAAGTGCTGTACATGGAGCAAATATCATTTATGCACCAATGAAACAAAAAATTAAAAACGAAGACAGTAGAAAGCACAAAACAGTAAAACTAAGATCAAGTCTGAGTCATGCCGAGGCAAATGCCAAAGAATACAAATGAGTTTTGAGATGAGTTTTAAAGATGGGCAGCGAGGGGGCTTGCCGTAGGGCGGTCATTCCAAAGAGAGGGACCAGCAACGGAAAAGGCTCAATCCCCTCTGAGCCTCCGCTTAGTTCTTGGTACTTCTAATAAGGTCTGGTCCACAGGTAAGGGGGAGCGAGGCCATTTCAAGATTTGAATACAAATAATAGGATCTTAAAAAGAACTCTAAAACGTATTGGGAGCCGGTAAAGGGATGCCAGAGTAGGAGTTATGTGCTCCCTCTTACGAGTACCAGTCAAGAGACGAGCAGCAGCATTCTGGACCAACTGGAGACGCTTCATGGAGGATTGGCTGACTCCAAAATAAAGTGAATTACAGTAATCCAGCCGGGATATGACAAAGGCATGAATTACTCTTTCAAAGTGCTCATGAGAAAGGAGAGGTTTTACTTTCGCCAGCTGCCTCTGTGTCTGGCCACCCCTGTGGATATGAAGCAATGCCTTAGTTTGAGTCACCACCATAAGTGTATTTCATGCTGACTTGATATACTGTGATGATGTTGAGTGGTCGGTATTGTTTTTTTCAGACTTTGGCTGGCAACTTATACTCAAGTGCAATGTGTACATATTAAAATTAGAGCTTGGATTGGCACCCAAAATCCCCGTTCCCTAATCATGTTGACTTTCTTTTGGCGGCTCACAAATGCTTTTAGTGGTGGTGTTAATGCACCCAAAATATTTGCTAACCACCCCAAAAAGGCAGATGAAGAAGCGGAAGAAGAACAAAAAGAGTTAGCAGAATTTTTGCCATGACAAGGATTTACTATTTTCAGCTTGAAGAGTCGCAATAACCAATCACTTTTCTAATCTTTGGCCACAACGCAATGTGGGATTCTAGTTCAGGTAAGCCATTTTAAACTAAAATATTTTAGCCTATTGCACAACAGGAATAGTACAGGCACAGGACATCATTTCCTTTCTTTATTGTTATAAATTACAGAAAACATTTTTGATTTCGTTTAAAGGTGAACAAAATAAAAAGTTAAATTAGGTACACTATTAAAAAAAAAGTCTCACAGATCAATTCACATTAAGATGGTGTCTCATTTCCTGTGCAGGTGTACTCGATCGTCTCATAAGTAGTTTTAAGAAGTGTAAAAAGTTTCATCTTGATTCCATTATTCAACATTTTGTTCCCTTTACCGAAAATCCCCTCTTGTTTATTTAAAGTAGCCTTAAAATAAAGGATCCGACGATATTACATCACATTCACAGGCTGCCATCCCATAAACACGCTAATGTGGGCACACGAAGCGCCTTCAGCATTGCTTCCTGATGACTTCATGGATTTTAGTCTCATTGCACTCGTTCCCCCCCTTTGGCTCAAACGAGCGCATGTGAACATCGTGTGTGAGCCGGAAAACATTATGGTGACGCTGAGCACTCCCTTTCAGCCCGTCGGAGGAGTACAAATAGTCGGGGCATGATCATCTGCCTCCGACTGCATGCGTGTGCGTGTGCGTTATATGATACTACCGGTATTTTCATGATGTCAACCTGTATTGCTAAAAGTGCTCGGGTATGAAAATCTGTGCGTGCTGATGCCTTTCTGGGATCAGCTCCTTCGTGATTAGTGTCCCTCATCTCTGATTCGACCCCCCGATTAGTGCTAACAAGTTGACCTCAAGTCTGAAGAAAGTCTCAAGTCTTAAGCCTCAAGTCCCAAGTTACTGTAGCAATAATCCAAACCATGTCAGGCTTCACCAAAAATTAAAAAAATGTCCAGTTAAATGTTATCTGCATATTTTGCCCTCAGTATTTGCACTCGTGTTCATCTGTATTCATTCACAATCATATCTGGGTTTTTTTTCATGGTCCCAAACCAGCCTCTGCCTTGTCCATTTAACTGAATTCTATAGAATCATATCATTTGGATAAAATGCGTTTCATTCGAGCCTCAACATGATTGTATTTTTTACTCTAGGTATTTCCGACCAGCTTACATCCTTTATCAATGTATGGCTTGCTGCACTCCGGTGGGACAAATGTATCATGCAATTTTGGTTTTAAGAAAGTGGAGATAACCTCTGCTGAACCTGGCGAAGAACTACATGATTATTAGAACTGGAAGCTCACAAGCAATATCAGAAAAAAAGCAAGATTGAGAATTAAAAAAAAAAAAAAAAACATTAGGTCATTTTACAACCTGTGCAACCTGAGAGGAATTTGAAGGGTTAAAAACCTAAACATGTATTTTATTTTAATGACAAGAACTAATATGAGTGAGAAAATGGAAAATGTTATGCAGTAAAAGAAGAAAAAAACAAAAATCTGGCCACGAACAAGTTTGAGGGGAGGTAAAAATCAATCAAGGCCTGAGGCTTAGGTGCCCATTGTATTTTGTTTGCACTTTATTTCATTCATTTTGATAGCTTTGGTTTGTTTTGTCAACTATATCTAATTAAATGACCATGTTCTCCGGAGACTTGTTTTTTTTTTATCAGTTGGAACACATGAGAAGGAATTCAGAGAGACGGGTGGGTGACATTTAAAATTACATTTTTGAAAAAGTTGGACTCACGTCTCTGAGCTGTCAGCCTCCAGCACAGACT
Source organism: Hippocampus comes (assembly GCF_001891065.2). Lineage (NCBI taxonomy): Eukaryota > Metazoa > Chordata > Actinopteri > Syngnathiformes > Syngnathidae > Hippocampus > Hippocampus comes. Next base: position 762,792 of record NW_017805016.1, read on the forward strand.
GAACGGGCAGGTAACCTCTCTGAGGGTGCTTGGTGAAGTACTGCTTTGATCTGAACTTATTTTTCAGAGTCTTGGCGAAGTCCCTCATCTTCTCTCCCGAAGTGGTCTGGCAGATGAAGGCGGAGAGCGGCGGAGAGTCGGCGAATGCATGGCGGGAGAAGACGGGGTTACAGACTGATTAAAGATTTTTTTTTTTTTTTTTTTGTCATGTTACTTGTAGAAAATGATGAATAGACCATGTAGTCTATTAACAGCACTGGCTAAGACATATGTACAGATAGGAACTTGGATGTTATGCACGACAAATACTGATTCATATTCTTGCTGCAACAAGGAGGATAAACTAAATAGAAATTTATTGTAACACAAAAATGCAACTCTGTACCTCCTGTGACAAGTAAGGGGACACACTGTAGTAGAAAAAAAAATCTTCTTTGGCTTTCCCTGGACCCAAAAAGTTTGACAACTGCTGCTCTAAAATCATTACTGTGCTCGCGTTGACATTCAATTTTACCCTCCAGCATTTAACATATTGGATTGGAAGCGGTAGTTTTCTATCGATAATATCGGATGTCGAATCTTTCATGTAGCCAGCGACTCAGAACTATTAATCGGTGAATAAAATAAGTTATGAGACAGAATATCAGTGCCTTATAGTCTCCTTTTGATTTAAATTGGACCTGCAAGTACAATCATTCAAGTGTAAAGTGAATATCAATATGTGAGAGGTGTGAGCAACCCTACCAAATTTGTAGGATTGAAAAAAATATCAATAAAAAAATTAAGTATTTAAAAAGAGGCTACCGTTCTACTCACAGTTGCTGTGGGCGTGTCCTCTGAAACCACGCCCTGCTCAACTGTCAATCAAATATCACTACTGCGACCTGGAAAAATGGATGTGACTTACTTGGTGTACCATCTAAACATGTTTGAGGGACAAAAATATATCCAGGTATAAGCCTGCTGGTTGGAATATTTCCCACTGGGTTGTTGTGATACTTTTCAATGCAGTGACAACGAGACGCTCGAAAACGGCCAAACCAGTACGAAGAGAAGATACGATTTTGGGATGGAGGCAGAGCTAGTTCGCTATATGCACATCATAACAGTACAACCGCTGATGTGGGCAAAGGTGCAAAGTTCTTATTCAGTTGGGGAGGAGCAAGTTATCCCCAACATACATGACAAGGCACTGTTTTAGCAATGGCTCAGTCTTTACGCATCTTTTCTGTGATTATGTTCAAACGTGTCGAATATATTTAGAAACAAATCAATAATTTCACTTTGAAAGGTCTTTTCAATTTCGGCGTTGTATTTCACTACATCATTGATTCCCAACTTTTATGGAACTCGGGCACATATTGTAATTTCAAGAAAAGCGCATAGGACACCACCAACCAAAATGTCACCAAGAAAGTATTCGGTATACTAAAATAGTGACGATATTGTCAATTTACACACACATGTATTTACATAGGCTGTAGTCTGGGCCCATGTAGTTGAACTCAAAGCTATTTGATTGTATTTATGAAAACAGTTGGCTACACAGATTAATTGCACCTCCTGCCATCTCGTTTAAAACCATTTCATTGTTGTGCTTGTCACTTTCACCAGTGGCATAGATAGATGAACAAACATACATTAGTTGTAGTGAATAAATAACAATTTTCCAACCACTTAAGTGAAATTGGATCATTTCTCACACAGAGCATCTGATGATCTCCCACAGCACGGTGGTTGGGAATCACCGCCTGACATAAACTATGCTCAAAGAAACACAAACCCTCCTGTGCCATGTGTGCAAAATAAAATCTGGCAGATGCTGATTTAATTGCGGCTATCAAAGCCTAATCAAAGCAGGGCGCATAAACGCTTATCTTACTGGGGTGTAGTACTCCATGATGGGGTAGTGCAGCTTCTTGCCCTTGGTAGTGCGTCCGGTTAGAAAACACGTCTGGCAGATGTCCACGTTGAACTGCTTTAAACTGCGATACCTGCCAAGAGCAACAAAACTCAACGCGGGCTTGCAGAATGAAGGCTTGATGCTGAGGTTTTGATTCATTCATTCATGCATGCATGCATGCAAGCGGTCTGTCCTGCAAGGTCGATAACCTGATTATCGCAGTATGGCCACTGCTTGATGTGTAATTTCCTAACTGCCCTTGCTACTCAATAAATGATGAATCAGAGGTAAACATTTAGACACTGTGACGTTTCCACCTGCCTGAAGCCTTTGATGGGACATTGTTTGCAGATGTAACATTTGGCCTGGTGCTTGGTGGACTCGGCCGCGGTCACCCGGTGGAGTACAGGCAGCCAAACCAAGGACTGGGGTTCCAGGCTCATCCACTCCAGGAAATGAGACACCTCGATGGCTGGTTTGCCTGAGGCCTGCGCACACAAGGGAATAGCGGGGGCGCGGCAGATTGTAAAGAATCCAAATATAGACCAATAAGCATGTTGGCCTGTGATTTCATGAGGCGAGAAGGTGCATTTGAAGCAATGCAAACAATAACGCATCAGGCAAAACACTCTGGCTCTGTACTCTCGCAAAGAATGAGAGCACAATGGTGTATATCTGTTATCAAAGGTAGGAAAGTGAGTGGCAAAAGTGAAAAGCTGGCAGAAAAACAGGTGGCGGCGGCAGCAGCTTTAGCAGGGAAGCCCAGACTTCCTTCTCCCTAGCCACTTCTTCCAGCTCTTCCCGGGGAATCCCGAGACGTTCCCAGCCCAGCTGGGTGACATAGTCTCTCCAGCGTGTCCTGGGTCAGTCCAGGGGCCTCCTGCCGGTGGAACATGCCCGGCTCCTCTCGACGTGGAGGAGAAGCGCCTCTACTCCAAGCCCCTCCCGGATGACCGAGCTTCTCACCTTATCTCTAAGGGAGAGCCCGGACACCCTGCGGAGAAAAACTCATTTCAGCCGCTTGTATCCGGGATCTCGTTCTTTCGGTCACGACCCATAGCTGATGACCATAAGTGAGGGTTGGAACGTAGATCGACCGGTAAATTGAGAGCTTCGCCTTTAGGCTCAGCTCCTTCTTTACTACGACAGACCACAAACACCTCCGCTTTGAAGTCCAAGTATCGGAAGAACAACGCGTATGCGTTTGTGTCTGCCTGGTTGCGTCACTCTTGGTGAGCTGCTTTTGAGAAAAATTCAAGATGGGATCAAAGTGAAGATATCCTCATAAAGGAGCGACTTGCTAAGCGATGAAAATCGTCGATGTGCTAAATTCTCATTAAGTCGGCATCTGAGGTGCATTAAGAGGTTGATTTCCCCCGGGGCTTCCTCTGCTGCTCAACCAGAGCTGCATCAAAAATAAACGCGTGTGTGTGTGTGTGTGTGTGTGTGTGTGTGTGTGTGTGTGTGTGTGTGTGTGTGTGTGTGTGTGTGTGTGTGTGTGTGTGTGTGTGTGTGTGTGTGTGTGTGTGTGTGTCCACAGACGGTGAGCTTTAAAGAAAGTGTAGCTTCTCCTGAGATTAAAGAGGGGCTCCTCTAGCATGCCCTGTTCTTTCCACCAAAGAGCTCAAATGAAGTTACATTTCCATGAAGGGTAAGGTTCAGTTTGTCACCTTGCTGTTTGCAAAAAATCAACTTTGCTCTAGAATAAAATATCAATGAATAAACATGTCTAAGGATCCTTACTGTGATGTTTTACCTGGTTTTGAAAACATAGCGTACGGTAATGCCAAAGAAAAAATTGCATCACAATATCAAGTCACTGAATAGTGACTCTTCACGTACAATCCAGCCCAATCATATTTTATCTCTGAGTATCAGATTTAGTCGGTCTCAAGCTGGTAACATACAATCGTTCGTCTCTGTCAGACCTTCCTGAATGCATTTCCCTGATACCTAACGAGGCTCGTCACAGTCTAATAATTGAAAGTGTTGTCTGCAGACCTTTGGCCTCCTTCAATGACTGCATGTAATTGCCTTAATTGCATGTACCTAAGCGGGTTCATGAGGTGATTACATTTAAGATTACAATCTTAGATTTACACATCCCACTTGTTCCAACCTGAAGATTATGCTAATGCCTGACTTCGTTGAACATGAGCGAAGGCAGTCGTGACATCACTACCTAAGAATATGATGTGAATGAGTATGTCGTATCAGACTGTTATACACATACTGCAAGAAACCTCCAATGATTGTTTTGAGCAGGCCTCCCAACAAGTTTTTCTCGGGTACACTATAGGATTCAGTGTCACGGGACAGCATTTCATTTCTAAGGAAGTTCTGCAAGGTTCTGTTCTTGAATGACAGTTTCCCGCTCTCTCTAAAACAAAAACAGTTGGGTGAACTCAAAATTTCAAGTCAACAAACTGTGAATAAATACAAATAAAATTGAGGGAGTTCCTCAAGGTTCTGTCCTTGAACCACAGTTTGTCCTTATTTACACTTGTAATGTCTTTTCCAGAGTGGTGACTGCATCAACCTCACAGTGCAGAAGTCATGGGTTCGATCCCGGCTCCGGCCTTCCTGTGTGGAGTTTGCATGTTCTCCCCAGGTCTGCGTGGGTTTTCTCTGGGTACTCCGGTTTCCTCCCACATTCCAAAAACGTGCATGGCAGGCTGATTGAACACTCAAAATTGTCCCTTGGTGTGAGTGTGAGAGCGGATGGTTGCTGTGTGTGCCCTGCGATTGGCTGGCAACCAGTTCAGGGTGTCCCCAGCCTACTGCGCGAAGACGGCTGGGATAGTCTCCAGCACCCACCGCGACCCTTGTGAGGATAAAGTGGACAGGAAAATGGATGGATGGATGGATGGATTATGGCTGCAATTATTTTTTTGCACCCTCATGTCATGTCTGGGGGCTCTATTAAAAATAATAGATAGATAGATAGATAGATAGATAGATAGATAGATAGATAGATAGATAGATAGATAGATAGATAGATAGATAGATAGATAGATAGATAGATAGATAGATAGATAGATAGATAGATAGATAGATAGATAGATAGATAGATAGATAGATAGATAGATAGATAGATAGATAGATAGATAGATAGATAGATAGATAGATAGATAGATAGATAGATAGATAGATAGATAGATAGATAGATAGATAGATAGATAGATAGATAGATAGATAGATAGATAGATAGACCCTTGATATTGCACTTTGATGTGCTTACTTTTCGCCAAGGATATTTGAGAGTTTTCACTGTTCTGGAATTAACTTGGAAGTAATATAAAGTGCATGAGTTTAAAAAAGGTCGAAAAAAATCTAAACTCAGCTTCAAAAAATCACCCGGAGTTGAGAGGGCAAGCGTGGAACAGAATAGAATGAGCATAATCAGGATGAACGTTGGATATCAGGTTGTTAAAATTCACCAATCCTTTGGTTGGCCATTTAATTGCAAAATCATGCGCCGTCCCCATCGGAATGTCGCAAGGTAAAGTTCACGCAACCTGCGGCAGACTGAAGGTTAACACATAACAGCGTGTTCAACATGATCGGGCTTCATCCTGCCAAGATGTAATGTATATTTGGCATGTGGCTAGAGTATGCGTCACCTATCAGTGAAAGTACGTAGTCTGTGCATTAAAAGCAATCTCATGCAAAATTGAGAAGTGTGAATGTTTGTGAGCCTCCACGCCTTGAGAACGAAACATTTAAGGTCTTCTTCCCTGCTGCGTGAAAACAAAGGAATGATTGTGCTACTTGTATTTATGGCTGCAGGATTTACACTGACGGCCCAAGAGAACATATCCAATGTCATGCCTTCATCTGATATTTTTTGGACTGTATTTTCTCATCCATTTTTAGTGGCTCATGTCCCATATGGCATGTTGACATTTACAGAACACATGAAACAATCTATAGACATCTGGATGATGGCAAGCAGATTCATTATTTCAATTAAGTCGATGAAGACTGGAACATATTTGTTATAAATAATACATTTTAATTCAAATCGGTGAGATTGGGTAATTTCCTCCTACACAATTCATGATCTCTTAATGACTTGTTTCTTTATTGATTGTTTTTCATGAAAAATGAGATACCGGGCCTGATGGTTTCATCATGTAAGATGTGAATGTCTGTGATCAGCTTCCAACGGGTCTCACCATGCGGAAGCAGCTGCGGACGCTGGGCTCCACGTTGCTGCCCCCGAAAGCGGCCACTTCGCCCAGCTGGCGCGGGATTTGGATGGCCTCGTGGAGCAGCAGGCTGAGGTGACGCTGGTCCGTTAAGCCTCCGTTGCCGGACACTTGGCGGAATAAATCTGCCACAGTATAAGACCGTAGAAATGTTTAAAAAAAAAACGTTTCCATGTCCTTCCAAACATCAACAATGCAAGCCATCGAATGAATAATGTTAAGTGACCGGAAATTCTTTTTTTTAATGAACAAGCAATTACCGTATTTTCCGGATTATGAATCACCGTTTTTTTCATGGGGGGTGGGGGGACTGATATATGCAATTTTGAAGACGTTATTAGTATATCATTTCATGTTATTTTCTCATTAAACCAGAGGAGGGCGCTCTAGGCCAGTGTTGATAAGTTGACGACGAGTGTGACGCAGTCGATGTAGAAGAGGCATATCGTACACTTATTCAACCTGTTGTTCTCTATTTTAGTTTTATTTTAAACTCAACTGGCTTTCAAGATGACACGTCTGTTGTTGGTGTTGGATTTTATCAAATAAATGTCCCCAAAAATGCGACTTATACTCGAGAACGATTTACATGTTTTTTTTTTCTTCTTTATTATTCATTTTATGGCTGGTGCGATTTATACTCCGGAGTGACTTACAATCCAGAAAATACAGTCCTCCTCCTGACCTTAGCTTTGGGTCAGTTTGAGGTGAATATATTGCACTCAAAATTTTGCCACGAAATAAAAAGTTTCCCTCCCACAAAAACCCTAGGTTTCAAACCCGATAGGGTTGGGCTGATGTCTGTTGCATTGGATTTTCACAGAATTCATGACATTTTGGATGCAATCCTAAAATGCTCTTTCAAAAAATGCTAACTCAAGCCTTATCAACTCAATCTTGGCATTCGTCCTAGAGCAGGCTTTAAAACTTCCATGTCTAACACACATTTACACGTAAACACGTGCAAGCATTTTAAGATGTTGGAGGCGGCACAGGTATGCCGACATGTTTTATGCCACTATGCACTTATTTAACGAGTGCCCTGTAATGTATGCTGCTCCGCCAAAATTAGAATGTTTCAAAGATTCATACAGCTGCTTGTGAAAGGTGCTGACTTGTCATTTTGGAGGTTGTAAATTGTAGTGCTGGGCTGTACTGCGAGGTATTCTTAATCATTTGCTCATTATTTATTAGATAGGTATTTTATAGTTGATGTAGTATTGTTCATACTGTGTACACGTACACAAAAGTATGCACATTTTCAACAGTGTGTTCATATCGTACACATAGTACTATGTGGCATTTTTCTTTCTCTTGTTCCCATTTTAAACACATTGACTTAGATTTTAACTTGTTCATTTTGAATTTAAAGGGATGAGGGGGGCCACAATCTTTCATCAGTGCTACTTACTCGGGGGCCATATAGGACGGCACACTTCCTCACCAAATGTATGAAAAAAAAATACTTCAGATATGGACAAAATACATCCCAGTCAGCAAAATTAGGAATATGTATATGGGCAGAATATGCGCTCTTAATATCTTTCATTTTTTTCATAATAAATTTCTCAATGCATGCATAAACGATCCACACTCCTAACTAACTAAATAACCAAGCAAATGCTGTGAATTTATCCCCCCCCCCCAACCGATACATAGGGCTCTCTTGCATGAAAATTACCATTAAAGTACGGCACAAAACTGCAAAACAGCAAACCACCATTGAACACGAACTAATTTTGTGCATTTTCGCCACAAAAATCCACTCACGCAAGCTTTTAATATTATTTCGGCCATGTGTTTGTCCTGCTTATCATTCCACAATCAGCATAAAAATCAAAATAAAAATTAGGTCCATTCATGTTGCAAAAAAAAAAAAAAACAACACCCCCCCAAAAAAAAAAAAACGGAGCTACAAAACTTTTCTTACTGTCAGAAACTGGGTGAGTAAAGGGCTTTTTTTTTTTTTTTTAACTTTTTCCCCTCAGTCTCTTTTGGGGTGGAAAACACTTATTGGTGGCAACATTTTGGGAAGTTAAAAAAAAATGCTTTTAAAAATTGAAACCTCTTCCTCTGCCGAAATGAACAAGTTGGTATGCTCCCTTACTACATTTTAATGTTGGTCATGATGGCGCCCCCTGGATAGCCAATTATTTTTGAGGTGGTGTAATAAGTTTGAGAATTGCTGCACTAATTAATTAGATTCCATGTTTTCAATGAGTATGGACTGTGTGTGTTCTTGCATGAGTGAGCGTGTACGTAGTTGTCAACACACGAATTAAACAAGAGTAGTGAAATATCAGTGACAAACTTATGAAGGGGATTAAAAGGCAGCATCTGTGTTTATGGCCATCGGAGGCAAACGCTTAACATCTACGTGTAAATATTTGTCTTAAGAGCGACATCTGGAGCTTGGCGAGCGCGACGGCCAACTGGACACCTCATGGCCGCCTGACCTTGGGGACATTTTAATTGAGGAGAAGTTCTGTTCCTCAGTCCTCACAGATGGTGCTCCGACTGTGAGTAATCTTTGTAAATGTTTCTCTCCGTCGGCGTTGTCGTCTTGGGTCTTGAATCAACTGCTACTGGCCAGCTGCCCCAAAGTCCAGCTGTGAGGCTCCAAAAATGGATTTCCCTTTTTCAACGGTGATGGGAAGAATGAAGTACAAATACTTGGATGCTAGACAAGCAATTCTCGTTTGCAAGCGTCTTTTGTTATTTTCGGGTTATCATGGCTGAGTATCAGCGACCTAATTTGAACTTTGTCAATCTTTTTGGAAATAAACCTTTTTGTAAAGACCTTCATCTCTGTCTACGTTTGTGGGATCCGGATTATGACGAATGACAACACAAGGAAGTGAGAGATGAGAACAAAATTCTTCTGTTCTCCAGGATTGCCGAAGGAAAGGACCGTAATAAAATGCAGGCAAATGACACAGGCCATGTCAAACGTGATGTGTCTGTTTTTGCCGCGAAAAATGAATGCCCATAGTTCGGACACCCCGAAAAGATTCAAAATCTGGAGTCGTTTGGAACGGGAATTGTTCAGACTAAAATGACGCCCAAACTTAAACTACGTTATTTGTAACCCTGGCAGTGACTGATACATTTCCAATAAACACTGCGTCGTGATGCCACATAATGTTATTTAATATGCCCACTGGCTGTGTGAATGCCGGTATCTCACGCTACAGTCGAGAGCAGGGGTGTCAAACTCATTTTTTGTCGCAGGCCACATTGGAGTTGCCATTTCCCTTGGAGGGCCATTATGACTGTGAAACCACATCAAGAAGTCAAGAATAATAGTTTCTTCAACTATTTAAGTGACTGTAATGAGGGGTTTGGTAACGAGAAAATACTGACAACAGCTCTCATTTATTACATATAATCATTTAAAATTTTGGTACAGATTTTAGGAAGCATCATGCAAGTTGACATGCTTGATTGGCTTTTGTGGGCCATTTAAAATGATGTAGCGGGCCAGATTTGGCCCCCGGTCCTTGAGTTTGACACCTGGTGTAGAGTGTAATCAATACTTTAACGAGAGTCCTTTTTTTTTTTTTTTTTTTTGAACAGAAGTTTCTTCACTTCTACTTCAGTACTGGGTGTGAGTACCAGATGGGCGTTCCAACACAGTGACAAGCACATAAATAGTAAAACATCACGGCGTACTTTACAATGGAAAAGAGAACGCCTCGGAGGAAAAATGCCAGGGAGGGGCATGAAGAGCGTGTGTGAATGAACTCTGGTGGCGAGCAATGCTTTTAAGGGCCCTGGGCATGGAAGAAGCAGGATTCACCATTAATGTCATCGGAGACGGTTCTTCCATTAAGAGCCTTTTGTGCATCTGCGTGTAATGGCTGCAATTGGTGGCTGGTTGCATTACTCACTCACATTTGTATTTCTCCTGGACGTCGGCGTTGCACAAGCTCACCAGGCCCATCTTGAAGCTCAGCACACGCATCTTGCCGTTGCGAGCGCTAAGTGGAATGAAGAGTAGAGGTTTAGAACAACGAACAACGTGTAGACAGGCATTAGTGATGCTTCCGTGCTTTGCCCAGTGAGAGGAACAAAAGTGAGGATGAATTACGAGGGGTCACGGTAGGACAGCACAGGTCAGTGCAGTGGTGTGAAATTGGATTAGGGGCACAGCCACACTCTCCAAACACTGCAGGGACTTGAGGAATTGTTCTTGGGTATGTGCCTCGCACGGAGATAATATGATGACACAAGTAGGGAGGCACACATGCATGCAAACTAGACAATATCTTTCAAAAGTTTGAGGGTCACTTCGAAGATTCATGTGCTTAGCTCTAAAAAGTACAAACATTTCTGTGTGACTGAATGCGAATCAGTATGCAGGACTCTACTTTATAAAAATATATCTACACATACACGGGTGATATTCTTCGAAATAAGCCATTTCTATGGTCCACAGCATACGGCGCGACACGGCCGAATGCCACTGCGGTAGACCATCGTGAAACAAAATTACAATTGGCGACTCCTCACTACACACCAAGCGATCGAGCAACGCATATCTAATGACACCTGAACGTCTAAAAAACTGTGACTAAACATAACTACTGTATTAATTTTATTGAGCCACAAAAACATGGTGTGATTGGCAACGAAGAAAAAAATTGATACAAAGACATAAAACAGGCCAGGATAAAAATAAACTATTTCGATAGTCTGTTAGCAATGAGTGGTTGCCCCATTTGCTTACTGCGCACATGCAACGGAGACTCTCCACGCTTTGCTTTATAGCCACAGTTTCATCTGAAATTGTAAATATACTGTAGTTCATAGTTGATGTTTTTTGAAAGGTGTTTACATTTATGACATTGCAACCTTTTCGCCAGTCATTCAAATTTCAAATTGCAGTAAAACTAGTCGTAAACTAGTCACTCATGAAAACTAGTGGCAGCACGTTGCCGTAAACTGAACGACCGATCAGTCAGTTTCGGCAGTGTCCGGATGTGTGCAGCGGAATTTAGTGACCCATAACTTCTGAACGATATTCCAGTCATTTCAAACGATTGTGGAAAGCACATTAAGTGTCACAAAATTAGCCGATTTCACCGAAGGGTAAGTACATTTGTGAGTAAACTGCTTGGGTTTAGGTTAAAATGTTCTCGAAAAATTCTTGCTAATGAGCGTGTTTGTGACATGTGATGCTCTCATTGTTTCTCTACTGTAATTTATGCAAACAATTGTTAACTATTGTATTTATTTTGCTTGCAAGGTGAACATAACAGTAGAAAAGGGTAAACGTGTTGGTCTTCATCGCACGCCTTTGTTCATATTTCACAGATCGCATGCAGGCGCAGCCGGGAGAGAGAACTCCATGAGCGTGATGAGTAACAATTTAACAGAGCGGCAAGATAATCATATCAGCATTAGAACTGGAAAAAAATCAGGGCTTGCGTCACTGGGAAGGAGAATATAATGAAATCAAGTTTGTTGCATGTTCCTCAAATGCATGCGGGTAGGAAAGAAAAAGTGAGGTCAACTTTCACGAGGGAGTGAATCCTCCGTTGGATGATTCGAGTCACATGAGAAGTCAAAGAGAGGCATTAACTGCGCTTGCACGTATTCAAAGTGGAAGCTGGAGTGAATCCACAGACACATAAGGAGGCAACTGGCTGACGTCTCCTTTCACACACACTCTGTCTTGCGGCACTTCCATTTTAAACCACCGCTTTTGCACACCGGGACACTAACCCCGTGCATCCACAGAACAAATACGTACACATAGAGGAAGCACCGATGAGACACTAAAAACCAAGAGATAAGAGCAGACCCCAATCAAGGATGTGGAATCCATGTGACTGTAATAAATATTTGTTCACGTAGAGTTGGTTCATGATCCAACATTAGGTGGTTTAAAAATGTTTTGGGATCCAGGGATCCGTTAAAGGCAAGACATTTTTCTAAGGGCACCTTTATAAGACGAAAGTGTCAAATAGAACCACGCCACGCCTATACGAAAATGCACCAGCTAACGCTAGCTGACAAACTGTGTACATTTTCACGTCAGCCGCCAGCAAATTTACTAAATGCTCTCCTCTAACGGTTAACGAAAAATAATTCGACTGCAGCAAAAATTAAGACAAGTGGTGGTTATTCAATCACCGAGTTAGTATAAGTTGACAGCTCGGTAAAAAAATATCAATGAAGTCATTCAATCCATATGACTATTATCCTCTTAGCAACGGGTGCAAAAAATATGAAGTGATTCAAGCCCTGTTTAGATTTATGAATACCTGCTTTATGTAACTTTGTGTCTTCATTATCATTCTGAAGAAAGTGAAACCGGCTTAAAATTTTAGGAGGAAGCCTCAATGTATTACTGTTGGAAAAAAAAGAAGGAAATAAGACACACGCACAGTAAAATGGTGTTCATGTTTGACATCCGGCTGAACAGTTTGGTTTGCATTTTCATTTATTTAAATGGGAACCAGTTTGCAATTTTAAAAAGAAACACTCCACAATGACGTTTGCAAATTAGTGAAAAAAAACAAAATCTTGGACCCCCCCCCCCCCACCCCACATTATTCTCATCTCATTACATTTTTTCTCTACAAATACGATGATTGGAATCATGAAACATGATTTTTTTTCCCAAGGCAACTTTTTTATTCCTTATTGGCATTTAGGGGAAGGAAACGTAATGTTTAATTGCCACTAGAATTACGAGTGCTTCTTCTAGATTGACAACCCCCAACGTACAGCGTAACGGGAGTATAAAAAGAAAGAAAGGGGGAAAAAAAAAGGATTTAGACAAACACATACACACGATATTCAGGGCCACTACTGTTATTTATTTGAACCACAAAAGCAATTACTGGAATTTATGCAGAGGCTGAAGTCTCTGATTGTCTCATTAGCTGCAAGTGCTTAAGCGCAACCCACCAAATTTACAACACTCATGGGATTCCTCTTGTGTGTTTCCGTTTGGCGCCGTCTTTCTTGTTCTTTGCTCTTTGGAGACGGCAAGAAATAACACAATCAGGGGCAAAAATATGAGGTTGAAAATTGCCATGAAAGAGGATTTGTCTCGGAAGGTAAGATTGATCCCGCGCACGGAGATTTAGTTGTGTTGTGGCGCTTTAAAGACGTCTGTACACAAAGCCACTGAAACATCAAATATGTTGGAGCAACGATCTTAATTTGACCATAATTGCGGATGGTAGAGTCAGATAACAAATGTCGTTTTTTAAAAAAAATGCATATTTTATCATAAAAGCTGTCATAGTCGGCCCCGAATGGCAGCGCGGTGATGAGTAACTGTGGCAAAGACACGCAGCTTATTATTGTGTTAGCTGTTGCGCCTCATTAAAGCTCAATTAATAATGATGTGCTGAGGATCTGACTGACTCACCTGTTCCTGGGTAATTAACGTGGCGGGCCGCAAAGTGAACGCAACCGCAATTCATGTTTGGATTTGACTCTGGTGTCATCTGTATTGCATGGAGCGGACATGGGCACTCCTGATTTAGACTCATGCTGTTTCGTGTCAGGATGACAATGACATCCTGGTCCAAGCAACCAATCTGACAGCTTCGATGGACTTGAAAGCCCTGATCCAGCCTGTTTTAGATGTTACCCTTCTCCCCAAAACCCAATTCGAAAAATCAGGATCGTTATCAGGATTCTGCAAAGCTTGCTGATGAGCTGATCATTTGAATCAGGAAGAAGGAAACATCTTAGACTGTCAGCACAGGGGCAATCGAGGACCGGACCCGAGCACCCCCTCCCCCCTCTACAGACTTGTATTTATTTATTTGAGTCCAGCCCACCTGTCGTAGATGTTGAGCAACCAGTTGAGACACATGTCCACGCAGAGCGGAATGTTGACCAGAACGGTCCTCTCCTCCTCCAGCTTCTCATAGAGCGCCGTCAGGCCGTGGATGACCTCCACCACGTCCATCACGTGCTCCGCTTGATGGAGCTCCTGATCCCGGAACACCTCGGCGAGGTTGTTCAACGCCACTAAATCCACTATGGACACAAACACACACACACAAAAGACACTCGAAAACACTGAGCTGCAGCATAACTAAGAGCAAGAAAAAGAGGGGGAGAAGGTCCCTAACTAAGCTACAGTAATTGTGTTACACACAGGCCAAGGGAAAATATGCAGGTGAGTTTTGTTAGTATGTGTTACTGCTCCGTGTGCGTTTTATGGTTGTAGCTGTTGGAAGGTTTAAATTGACTGAACCAGCTCTGCATAAAATATAGATGAATGTGTCTCAGGGGCTCAGTGGAGAGCAATTTGCTTGATTCACTGTGGAGAAAACGAATGAATCATTGCTATTCTTCAAAAGATACTTTTTAAGGCGGAGGTCTCTCTGAATTTCTTTTTCAATGCCCCCGTTGTATTTATCAGAATAATATTGTGGGAGAGTTGCCATAGCAAAGGTATGCGTGGATGATGGCGCACATTTCACTCCAGAATGCTTTGATGGTCTTGAGATCTCATTGTTCCCTGCAGAGATTCAAGACACTGCGTGCTAAGCAACATCAGAACATAACCAAGCCCTGTCCACATTTCACAGTACCGTAGTTTCTTTGTAGAAAGCAGATTTGACACTGGCTGTGGTTTTGCTTTTTCATTCTTTAGTATTAAGCAGTAGAAAATGGAACGGTTTCACCAAAAGCACTGGACTCTGACCGAAAACCCGAAAAAAGAGCTTTTTGTAACGAAGAAAGTTTTTTTTTTAAAAATAATTTAGTTGTGGTTAGCGCGTCGACCTCACAGTGCAGAGGTACCGAGTTCAATCCCACCTCCGGCCTCCCTGTGTGGAGTTTGCATGTTCTCCCCCGGCCTGCGTGGGTTTTCTCCGGGTACTCCGGTTTCCTCCCACATTCCCAAAACATGCCTTGCAGGCTGAAAGAACACTCTCAATTGTCCCTAGATGTGAGCGCAGATGGTTGTTTATCTCTGTGTGCCCTGCGATTGGCTGGCAACAGATTCAGGGTGTCCCCCGCCTACTGCCCGAAGACAGCTGGGATAGTCTCCAGCGCCCCCCCCCCCCCACCCCGCGACCCTTGTGAGGATAAAGCGGATCGGAAAATGAATGAATGCATTTATTTACAGATGCTGCATACAACCATTAAACGCACAACGCGCAGACGTGCTCGGTTCAAGTGCGAGTTGCCCAAACTTGTCCAACTTCCAACATTTTGCAATTTCTCTCTCCTAATCGACGGACCAAGCAGAGATTCACCCTAATCTTTGTCTTCTCCTCAAGAGATACAGTGTGCTGTATGTCGACAGCAGTAAACTGTTGCATGGTGAATATTAAGTGAATGAGTGAAACATTTTTGACATATGACTGCCTACAGTATTGTTTGTTGCCTGTTCAAAGATTACGAGAACTGATTATCTCGTACCATCAAAAAAAGTTGACGTGTATTTTTCGCAGCTATTCAGTAAAGACTTATACAGATCGCTTCTGGTTCAATTATAATTGCCAACCCGCTTCCATCATCCTCGCCTATATTTGAAAACAGGGCTGATTGAGCCTTTTTTTTAACACATTTAAGTGGATGCTTCAAGAGCTGCGACACAAATGTGGTCTTCCTGCTCCTCAAGTAATTTGATGGCGCGTCCCTATCGAGCAGCTAAATGGGTGCGCATCGACGGAAAGTATAATTGGCCCGATCAATAGCGAGGTTGAAAATAAGGACACAATCACCTAAAAACGTGTTCAGGATGCGCTCTTTATGCCGCGCCACTCAGCAAGCGTGCGGCAGGAGGGTGACTGCAGTTATCCAGACAATTAAGTCCTCGAATGATATGGAGTCAAAGACTGAAGGGGGGCGAGGAGATGAGAGAGCGGACAAGCCGACGAGTCACTGAAAGACACTTGACTCGCGTTTGTGTGCAGAACCAGGCAGCGAATGCAGGAAGTGTCGGAGTTAGTGTGGAGTGGACACGGGATCAAGGTCAACAGAGGTTAAACCATCAAGTGAAAGAGGACGTCACAAATCATGATGCCATTAAAGGACCATTATCGTATTACCACCTCTTCTATCCTTATGATTCACAGCACATCACTCGGAAGTGCATGTCATTTATAATGTATGGATTATTCTTCAAGATATTGCACTTGCTGGCCACTACATTAGCTGGACCAGTACTTCTCATTGACCCCGAGCTGTACTTTGGGGTTCAGCAAAATTAATTCCTAAAACATAGGTTATTTGTTAACACAGTGGAAATGACCGGTAGGTCAATATAACAAACACACTCTGCAGTTGGGCAGGACAGCTAAATTACACAGTCATTCAATTATTACAGGACAGCACACACACACACACACACACACACACACACACACACACACACACACACACACACACACACACTGATCTAGGTGACTATATTG
>NW_017805016.1:779395-781528 GCF_001891065.2 Hippocampus comes
ATATAAGAATCGGAGCACGCGAAAACGCAAAAACACACACACACACACACACACACACACACACACACACACACACACACACACACACACACACGCTGTTGTAGTTGGCAAGATGATGTGATTAATATGCGTCCCATAGTATGAAGAATTTTCAAATTCACATTTCAGAGCACAATTGAGTGCGACAGTGAAGGTTTTTTAAAAATACAGAATAAATACAATTTACAGCCGGGTAAAAGTTTTGAGTCATATTTCTCCTTGCCCATGAGCGAGAGTTTGGTTTCATCACACATACAAACAGCAAGCAACATTATAATGTAACTTTGCTACACAAAGAATGAATATGATGAATATGTCTGGCCGCTGCAAAAAGTAATGACGTCGCTGTATTTTTAATGCATCATCCCCTGAAGCGCCGATGCTATCGCCTATCGGATAACACCTCCATTAAGAAGCATTACTTCTCTTGAAAAACGGCTTGGGCCCGAGAGACGTTCTGGACACGTAACGAGGGCTTTGACCCTGAAGCAGAACATATTCAAGGCTTAACCACGCGGCACAAACTGATTACCTTCTCGTCTCTGAGTAAAAAAAGAGACCAATTAGTGGCTCTAATTACCTGGTACTAAGGAACTGGTGAATGTAAGGAGTGAATTCAATGGCTTTCGACTTTTAATGCATAGAGCTACGACACACAATGGAGTGCCAACTCTCCAAGAAACTAAGTGGAGCAATGATTTCGAATGACAAACTCTCAGAGACAATGGTTATGCAGTAGATCTCATTCTATAGAAGAGCTTGTCAGAGTGGATTAGTGATGCTACAGGAGAACAATATATCACTTCACCCAGTGATTCCAAACCACGATTGGTCCAAAAATTTGGATTTAAGATCTATTTTTGTCTTTTTTTCAGCTCCTGCTAGTGTGTTCAACTAAACACGTAGTATGCTAACTATGACGAATATAAGTTTCATGGGAATGTTGATTATGATATTTCCGAACTTGACTACTCAATACAGTCGTCAATGTTAATTCAGTTTCACGTTTATATACACACTCAATGGATGCAATGCATGAGGATAACTTGTTTTTATTACAGTATTACTGACCACAACTAAATTAATCAGTCCAAAGGGAAGACCAGCATCTGTGTTCTTCATACATGGCAATGGCGAGTGATGAAAAAAGCGGAAGGGGCGTGGCCTGGCCGGGGCGTGGCCTAGCCGGGGGCGTGGTTACTTACAAAAGTGGCACTAAACATGCTGAAGATGAAGTGTATTCAATTTACACACCATTTGAAACTTTAACAGAAAAAAAATCCCAAGATTGTTCACTATTCTTTCAAGTGAAAATTTGTGCAATTTTGCTTATGCATTCCTAGTGAGCACCAATATGTAACTCCAAATTTGCTGCTCAAAATCAAAACTAAAAAAGTAAACACATTCCCTGCCATATTTAAGATTTGTTCATGACTTGTATTCATAAAGTGTTGTGTAAATGTGATAAAAAACTGTTGATTCTTACCTCATACAGTGATAGTGAATATTATGCATACAATTTATTATGCATAACCGTGCTTTATGATCCAAGACAAATCGTGAATTATCAATATGAATATAAAACGCAAATAAAAACAAATAAATGTTATCATGCTGTTGCTACAAATGCATACCAAATAAAATTGAAAATATCATCCTCGTATATTTTAATAAAAAAGTATATACCTCGGAGTGTACCTGTCTATCGGCGAGGGGCGTCAGTGGAGCAGATTTCGTTGCTTGGTTCAGCCAAAGTAAGTACCCCAGCGCGTAACGTCTTTAGTTGTATCCGCTGACGAAGTTTGTTTGAAAAATGCCGATCCCAAAGAATAATTGCTCCGTCGAATGGCGATTTTGTCGGCATGTTTTTTCACTTTTGTTGCATGATCTGTCAGTGCCACGCATCCACGGTTGCCATAGTTAATTAAGTCACTACAATACACACAATAAGCTTTGCCTGCTACGTCTGGTTTCTTCAAAAATTGTCCAAGAGCTTCTGTAACTTCGTCGAACTTAAACCAATTTTAACCTTTACAGTGACTTTTCTGTCAAACCAGTCCAATCGGAATTTATTCTTGACATTTGAGTCAATTT